>NW_027271682.1:1100000-1282500 GCF_040938485.1 Diadema antillarum
GACTTGAGTGCTTCCACCTGCAAAATGTAACCTTCAATTCGACTCGTTGTGAGCTTCAAAGGAATAGGATATGATTGAGTAAAAATGAATACAAAGTGGATTCGAACAAACTCTCCAGTATTTTGTTGATGATTAAAATAAACAAACAAAAATGAATCGATTCGCAATTGCCTGTTCTGTTGTCATAAAAAAATTGGAGCTAAAGATAAAGGATTCAAGGAAATGTTCTTGTGTTAACGGTTATAATGCTTTGTTGATTTACTGTACAATAGTTTGAAGGTTGTCAAAGGGTTTCACATGACGCTACACAGCAGACCTTATGTATTGTATCATTAACCATCGTTGCTGGTCATAAACAATGAATAAACAAACAAGCAAACAGACAAAACACTAGTAATGGCATACTACCTGCACACTGCATCAATAACCACTATAAGCCGATCAACGCAACAACTACCAGATACATACGACAGTCGGTGTTAGACAGCCCTGTTAAACAACATCGATTTCATAATGTAAAGCAGATTGAACTCTCAAGGGCAAAGCTCTTATTGAATTATTACCGTTAGAAAAATGACAAGGACAAAGCATGCACCTTGATGAACATTCAATACCAGTAGATATGCAATTCGAAGGAAAGAAGCTCTAGGTCTAATATAATTATGCATTATTTGCTGCGGCTCAATTTGAAGTAGATAATGATAATTAAAAATAACGAGTCATGTTCTCTGTACCATAAGCTTATATAATGCATCAGGTGATTAGTATACCCTTGGATATCATGATATAGAACTACCGCACGTACCCTACAGAGCAGCCAGTGATGTTTAAAGGGAAGACTGACACCAGAAAAATCTCGTCTAGGTTCTATTATCTCCTCACACGTTTCCTCAATGAGTCTGCTTGCAGCCTTGTTTAATGGTTATTGTGATGACAACTTTGCAAATTAGAATCAATCACGGAATTTCATGTGATAAAAGATGATGATAATTCGGTCCTCTTTATCCAGGATGGCCTTTTCAGTGTTGCCACTGTTCAAGAAGAGGGCCCTGCCATTATTATAACCCTATAGAGTAAACGTTGCCGGATACCCATTTATACACCTGGGTCGAGAGGGACATTTGTGGGTAAAAACATCTATAGTCCAAGGACGTAAGCACTGGGCGGGAATCGAACTTGGGTCGTCCGATTGGGAGTCGGGAGTCTTATCCACTATGCCACAGCATCCCCGCTGGCAATGCTTTCGTTTTGCGAAAACTGTAACTGCCAGTAGAATATGCGCAAGAAGGAGGAGGAGGAGAAGAAAAGAGAGAGAGAGAGAGAGAGAGAGAGATAAAGATAGAATGAATTTTCGTTCCATTGAGAAAAGTAGATATTCTTTTAGGTGAGAGCCGATAAAGACATTCAGTGAGTATGTAGATAAAGTGGGAATTTCTCCTGGTGTCCTGTTCATAGTCAGAGCCGGAGACACTTAAAAGTCAAGAAGGTTTTACCCAAATATCATGCAGCTCAGCGCGGCTGAAGATCTTCTCTCAAGTGTTAAATGCACTGATAGCATTTGTCTAGAACAATCCCATAATACTTATATAGGTAACAGCAAAAGGAGGGAGACAGTGTGTGTGTGTGTGTGTGTGTGTGTGTGTGTGTGTGTGTGTGTGTGTGTGTGTGTGTGTGTGTGTGTGTGTGTGTGTGTGTGTGTGTGTGTGATATCAGAAAGCTGCCACCGTCCCGTACACTACAATGCCATTTAAACTGCTTTACTGCTGCATATCGCTACGTATTTTTGTCACCCCCCCCCCCCATTGCGTCTTTGTGAGCATTATTCAGGGATAATCCCGCATTACAACTCGGTTGCAATCACTGAGCCTTTAATACCTGGATCGGCGACTGAATAATTTCAGGGAAAAACTAACCTACTTCGAGATAAAGGTTGCTGGAAGATAAGTCACGAAAAATGGAGATGTCCACTGAGGTCCAAGCTAAGCTTTCAATACAGAGTAAAGAGAATCAGAGCCCTATCATGAACCCATCAGATATCTGATGGAACCTTGCTATAGAAATTATAATCTTCTAATCATTAACTTGGCCCTTCTGAATTTCGCTGCATGAAAAATAATGAAGGGAAATTACCTATATGCAACTTCTTATATTCAGTGAATCTGCGTGAAATCACGAAAACACCTATTCAAAAATTTGCAAATTTGCGAGAGAAACCAAATCTCACTCAGTCAGTCATAAAAAGAAGTGTTGTAAACTTTAGAACTTCTGCAATTGAAGTAATCATTAAAATCAAAATGTGGACAAGAAAGGGTAGAAATGACAAAGACTAATCAGTTTTTAGGCTGTATACACCTACATTACCTACTAACTCTACTTAAGAATTGTGATCCAAACAGCACCAAAGCCTATGCATATAGACATTTTTTTTTTATTTGAGACTTGATGGTGTTTCTTGGGACTCTCTCATATAATATCAACCACTCTTGTTTTTATCTGTCGTGTTAGTGGAGCTCGTTTTAATTGTACTCGTTTTAACGACGATATCATTGTATGATTTTCTTCTCTTTTTTTTTGGGGGGGGGGGGTCCTTTTATGTAACCATGTACACAGACATCTCAGCGGTAGCACCCGATGATTTTCTATCTCAGAATGATAATAGCGATTAAATATCGTTAGCCACTATCCGCTTTTTTTTAACTAGTCGCATTAGTAATTCGGAATAACATGGTTCCGGATAATGCAACTAACATGATTACATGCTCCCACGGGGTGATCGAACTAAGAAAAGTATACAATATATATGCAAAAGAAAAGCACTCGAGTTCGCCCCAAAAGGGCTAAACAGACAACAAAGACTTCGAATCCCGTATTTTCACATAAAGTGTATGACACATAATATCACGCGATGAACGTTGATATCCGAATTAATTAATTGTTTCTATCCCTTTGGATGTATGAATAATCTAATTTTGTGACATGTTTCTTTTCCCACACAACTCGGAAGTTTGCTGCAAATAACTCTGTCAAAGAAGATGCGCTGATGTTTACTATTGAAACGAAACTAAAGCAAAACCGAACAGAACATGTTAGTAAGATGAGGAATTGGTTGAAGACCGAAGTTGGAGGGCTTTCAAGGCCCACTGAGCCGTTCACTATTCAATCCTCTTTAGATGCTTTGATGCGACCAGCTGCCTTGGAGTTTGGTAGCGAAGTGACAGGGGCGGAACTCTGACTTTTCAGAATTTGTGTTTGGATGTGAACGTCGCTCACATCAGAACTTGTGATAAGTAATATTTCATAAGACGTTTTGAGGTGACTAAAAAGGGTGATGTCTGGGCAATGCAGGCATCAAATTCAGGTCTACGCGCTCGACCGCCAAGATCATTGTCATCCTACCTTAATAATTCTAAACATAAATGCGCAACTTCGTGTAAAAACACTGCATGTGATATAGAGAAGATGGCTTTTATGTCACATGAACACTTCTGAATATTTCTAGGACGACTATTCAGGGTATGGCACTGTTTATCATCCACATCACAGTATGTACAGGATAAGGCGACAGCCTAATGACACCTCCATCACCATTAGCACTATCTTTTGCTTTCAGGGCAACCCCATAGAAAATTTTTGCAATGAAAATTGAATGACGGCGAACTCTCTCAGTACCCTATTCTACCTCGTCTTTTTGCTATGCGCGCGAGTCTGCCGCCTTTTCACTGTGTTTAATGTAGCATTCAGCGCTTTTGTTACACACAAACGGATTTCGCACCGAATGTTCTCGCTCCTGACCCCCCCCCCCATTCTCTCTGTATGTCTGCTCCCCCCCCCCCCTTCTCTCCCTCTCTTACATTAATCTCGTTTTCGCGTGACAGACCTGCTGTTAGCATGGCGTGCACATGGGAGACGAAACAGCTGTTTCGGCCATGTCGACTATTGACGAGCATGCTGAGAACTCGACGTATGCATTCGAAAAAGCAAAGGGAAAATACAACATCATGTAAAATCACCCTTGTAATCAATACAGCAAACACGCAGTCCCGTGCGCTGCATGGCGTAGGGACTTGTAAGTAGCCCACCGTACGAGAGGAGAGACGCACAATTCTGTAATGAAATTTGTGCCCCAGCCCGCCCCCCTCCCCCTTCTTTTTTACGTTCAAATCAAATATGTAGGAAAGAAAAAATTGATTTTTGGCATATTTATTGTCGACGCGAACCCCCACTCGGAGGTTTGCACTACTTCCGCCTCCTGCGCGTATTAACCATTACAATTTTGCCGTCGGAGTGCGCTGGAAATCACACGTTGGCGGACTGGCGAAGGTCAAAACATGGCGCTTATTGAGAGTCATTATCAAGCGAAAGACTGACTCAACACTAATGTTGGTAAGTTCGAGTGTTGAATACAAATACAAACAATGGAAAACACATACACATGGATTCCCTGCATAGTCTATTATAGTGTACCGTCTGGTGTACGTGCAGAGTTATCATTTCAGTGACTTTGAAAAAAAGTTGCAATATTTGCACGTTTCTGTGCATTCACTTGAGACAATCAACATAAACGCTTTGTGTCTCCGTACAAGTTATGTCGTTTGCATTTTGCACCCTACTCCTGTACAGCCTCCTGTATAGCGCTGAAACTGACTGATACTACTCTCTAAAAAAATCGAGTGAAAATATTCACTCTTAAAGGAGTGAATATGAAAAAGAGTGAATTTAGAGTGAAATTGGAGTGAATTTTGAGTGAAAATGTTCATTTTCACTCATTTTGGAGTGACCTCAGGGATCACTCGAAGATTTTGGAGTGATCCCTGAGGTCACTCTAAAACGAGTGAAAATGAACAATTTCACTCAAATTTCACACCAAATTCACTCTAAATTCACTCTTTTTTGTATTCACTCCTTTAAGAGTGAATATTTTCACTCGATTTTTTTTTAGAGAGTAAGTATTCGCTATTGAAAATGAACTTGTGTAAAGTGCGTACAGCCTCTCCAACATTCAATTGTTCAATGTATAAAGTTCCTCAATCAAGTACAAAACGAACTACGCTGACCGAGAAAAGGAGATAGAACGTTCGCAGCAAATATCTGAAGTGCAGCGGAATATAAATGAGGAAGGAGGTAAGACGGCGACAAATACGGTTGCAAACTGATAACTCTATCTCCGACAAACAGTGTGGTACAAAATAAAGACGCAGAGTCTTAGATTGTATTGCTCTCACTACATGTAATACGTCTTTACTCCCTAGGACTGCACTTACAAACGCGCTGACACAAAAGTCGCTATAAAGAGGATACCGTCCTGTATAAGTAGCAGCGACAGTTTTCGCTCCAAGAGTGCACGGCACAGCATTAAATTTACAAAATGATACATACCAACGATACCATATAAGATTCCAACCATGTGACGTCTCACTTGCCTTTTTTTCATTCGTTTCAAACTATTTATGCCGCTCTCATGTATTTTACGCCAAAAGCACAATGCAGGCAGTTACTTCCTAGGTCACAGGAAGTTAGATTAATGGTAGCAGAGTCTGCATACGTTATAGCTCTTTGTATAACTTTAACGAATAAATTTAAGCAGGTCTATGTAGGAGAGTAGTGAGTACATAATAGGGTATGTTTTAATGTAAATGCCTTTGAGTTTCAAACGGAATTAACGCTTCAATACAGCCAAGGACGCTAATTTGCATGAGGGGGTACTACACATACTCTTTAAATTTCATTCTTCGTCTGATAGTTGTCGGTTAACCGTGTGACGTAGTTCGCGTTATTTTTGTCCAACGGCATGCATGCGACTTTTCCCCCACCTCCCCTTCTCTCTTCGAGAGTGGTAAACAGTGACACTAAGTGATCCACCTTTACATGTGAGAAAGAAATCGTTGTTTCGTTGTTGTTTTGTTTTTGTCTATCATCAAGCCAACCCAGAATATTCTTTATCCTTACCATATCCTACACTCTACAGTATTTATTCTCTTGATGTATCATCCTGGGGTTATTGATTGTTAAACTCATATCCCCATATTCTAGTTATCGGATCTCGACCATAAAAATGGGACAAAGTGATAATGTGACGGTAATCTAATTTTCTCAGTCTCTTAGCTCTTCACACTTGCGGTACGTCTCATCTCAGAAGACCCTTCATGTCGTTATCCTAAAGGCCCATTTCATAATTTCTTTACACATTATGCTTGTCTACGGAACGGATACAATCGGCCATGCAATAATCTAAAACGGAACCTATAATCGCTTACTTTCACTCATGTTGTGGCAGGTGGAATTTTGGATGTGAACTGGCCCCATGCGATTTAAAGTGACGAATCGAATCTTCTCTCACCCATCCGTGTGAACGACAGTCACTCCTGATGTGATTTCATATGCAGATGTTGTCCTTGATTCTGAATGAGCAATGTGTCACACATTTCCTCTCCGACATGTAGTAGACGCTGTAATGATGACAGCGAACGGTGTATGATGAAGAAACCAGAGTCGTTGGAAGACATGAGGACAGAGTAAGTGAGCGAGATGGTCGCGGTGATAGCTGGAAATCCACTCCATGTACCCGCTGACATTGCGAAGACATTGGCTGACATTGATAACTGAAGCAGCATCAAGCAAACATATGGCAGTAGCTTCACTAAATTAAAAAAGAAGAAGACAAAAGATGCATAAAAAAAGAGTGTGAAATTTTGAAGTTAGATGAGAAGTAATCCTGTCATTCTACCTCCCAAGTTTCTCGTTATCTTGTACACAAATCACAGCTTAACTGCATCTCCTGTGAATATGAAATTGAGAGGAATATTATGCTGTTTATCCTTCGCATCACGTGGACGCGCAGTTGTAATGGCTTCGCATAGAAGATAACATAAAGGCGAAGGGCTTGTAGTTTCGAAATCATCCAAAAACGTGTTTTTTTATAGATTTTTAATGCACAATTTAAAAGGAAATTTGTTCGACGACGAAGAATACATCTCAGTCTCTTTCCATGATAGTATTTGACTTCGACCAATTATCACTGGTTCGCTATAAATTTCAAAGCTGTACATCGTCATGTATTTTTTAAGAAAATGTAATATATATTGTTTGACTTCATCCTTTATTTTGCTTTGTCTAGCAAAGTCAACTCAAACTCAGAGACTATATATTTCATTTTAAGGCTCTCTGTGAAATGAGGCATGTATATCAGCAAATAAAGTTAATTGGTCGCTTGAAGGACAGAAATACGCTATAATTGACATCGAGCAGTCAGCATGCATTGGAGGGGACTTCGTGACTCCACGAAGAGAGAAAAAAAAAAACCCGCACGACAGAGCTTTGTATTTCTTGCTTTCAACTGGGGCAGAATACCGTGAGACAGTCAGGTCGATTAACCTCTGATAAAAGGTTAGCTACACTTTGCGTAGTAATATCCATATCCCACTGATCTGTGCGAATCTTTGGAAGAAATTAAGATACCCCGATAACAGAAGAGTTTCTCTATTTTCGGAAGGGGGCTGCTGCAACAAAAAGGTAACCACGTCATTTAGTTGTCACTCTGCTCGTTGCCGACTTGTCCTAGTTTTCATTTCTTCGTCATACGGGGATCATTAGTCAAAATGGCTGCTGAAATGCCACATGGCATCGGTCTTTGAGCTATGATCAGGTGTTTTGTGAAAGTGATTTCCCGCGCGTGGCCTTGACGGAGAATACGTGACAGAATGTCGGATACAGTCACATACTAAAAACTTTCAAACTGTCGATTGTTCCAGTGGTATATAACAGATAAATTGGCCTTTTATGAGAGCAGCTAGGCTGACCATTACCTTTTCTTCAAAATATCCGGTCATTGTGAAAAAGAAGAAGAAAGAAATGTTGATGAGTAACTTGAGGAATATGAGGAAAACAATAGGGTAATGATAATGGCAGGGCCCTCTGGTAGAGCAGTGGCAACTCTGCAGAGGTTACTGTTTCCCCGGATAAAGAAGGCCTTATTATTATTATTATTATTATTATTATTATTATTATTATTATTATTATTATTATTATCATCATCATCATTACTATTATTATTATTATTATCATCATTATTATTATCATCGTTATCATTATCATCATCATCATCCTCATAATCATCATCATTGGTATTGTTATTATAATCATTATGATGATGGTGGTGATGATTTTTAATATATAATTGCTGTAGGAATACTGACAAGCAGTGAACAGCACTTACGCATAATTACGTGCATATTCAGTTTTATCATACACAACAACAACAACAACAGCAACGACAACAACATGATAGCAGCCCCACGGTATACTAGTTGCATAGGGGCCTGATCTTTAGACAAGATGCTTTTACCTCGATGTCTGTTTTCGACCATGATGTGTGCATTGATTGCTGCATGGTGACGCTAAGGTAATAATAATGCCGGGGTCTATTCAGGAGAGCATTGCTTATATTAATTACACTGGATACCCTGGGAGCTTGAGACCATCATAACCATCACCCCAGCTCTTTATCATCATTATAGATTATAGCTATCATTACCGATATGCCTATGATGCTGACTATTCCTATATAACTTTTGCTGGTATTAATATTATTGTTATTGGCTGTATTATTATCAGTATGGTTATCATTATAATCATCATCTTCAGTAGTAGTTGTTGTTGTTTTGATAGTATTGATGAGGAATGGATGTTGTGTCTGGATAATCTACTTATTGGCATTCTGTGATGTAGTAAACGAAAATCCCCCGAACTAATTTCATTTCGGCTCCCTGAAAGGAGACTACGCCGGGAAATGAAAGTTTCCAAAGTCCCCGACTCTCGTCTGTAGAATGAAGTGCCGAATTATTCAAACCAAGATATGAGCTTCTGCATGAGAAATGACGTTGCAGTAAGTGTCTGGGAAAATGTATTTGGAGGTTTTTGTTTTCTACCGGCTTCAAGAGAGGACTGATAGATGTGAGGTCTTTATTTGTGGAGCCATCAGTCACTGCAATAAATAACTTCAGCCCGAAGTGCAGGAAAACGCTTTTCAATTTATCATGCGGGCCTTTCATGTTATTCCCGGCGTGAGGACAATATATAATTTCTTCATATCCTTTACGAAGAAATCGCTGTTCTGCATAACATTTAAAACGAACAAAAGATGGCAATAGACACAATACGAACGTTCGAACGGAAGAGAAGAAAGTGAGAGGAATAATTTTACGATTTTATCTTGTACGATGGCTACAAGATGCTGAAGAAAATATGGAGGGGAGGGGGGGGGGAGGGTTCACGTCAAGCTTGTTATTTAAGTATAGGCCACTCTTCGCTTCATGTGTTCTTTAATTGACTGAGAAATAGTTTTTATTGCTCGCTCTCTTCTTGTTCGTCTGTGCCTGTATTGCGAAGGTCTGTTCCAAGGTGGTGTTATTGCTCGATGCCTTGGTCATTCAGATGAGATTTTGTCCGCGCCATTTACCATCGGTTCAATCTCCCGGTTTTTTCCTTTCCTTTTTTTGTGTGTATTTTTTCCCTTGTATTTCAGCAGGAGTGCAGCGATATTGTTTTGATACAAAACACGCATCACGCCCCATTTCACGCTCGCAGACTGATGTATTCATATTTGTTCTTCTGGCTCTCTCCCCTGCTTCACGTAAACGTGCGTGTTATTTGATACTTTGGTTGACATACCGAAGTTGTGCGTTTGCGGTGAATGTTGGCCGGAACATTCTGTTGACGTATTGATCACACACACAGAAACACACACACACACACACACACACACACACACACACACACACACACGCACACACACACACACACACACACACACACACACATAAAACAGATCAAAACAAACAGAAACAACCCAGTAGGAAACTAAATGTAAATTCATGAAGTATACAGAGAAATCATTTTTCTCTTTTCCCCGGGCGGGAAAAAAAAAGAAGAATCAAAATTAACTAAATAACAGGGCATTCCTATGATATTTAAGGGGATCGTATAGTTTTGGTTGAGACCTAATTTCAGGTTTCTAAAATTTTTGGTGAGATAATGAGAAACCTCCTATGAAATACAAAAGAGCATGTAATTCTATGAGGAATTTGTTTTTCGATGTTTCAGTTCATTCCAAACCAATTTTCATCAAATAAACTTTGAATTCCTCTTAAAATGGTATGCTCTCTACTATATCATAAGTGTTTTCTTGGTATCTCGCAAAAAGTTAAAAACCCAATTCTCATCTCCACCATACTGTATACCATCCCTTTAAAGTTCCTTTCCTCATCATCACGATAATGATAGAATATAATTGTCTCCAACACACAGAAAATGTACCTCCCGTGGTCGATATTTAAATGTATAAATTATATGTATATATATATATATATATATATATATATATATACATATACATATATATATATATATGTATATCCATGAAAATTCTCAACAGCGCCATATCAAAATGCTGATGAGTTTGTGTAAGACAGGACTCTGTTGGAAATAAAACAATTACTAGTATTCCATGTAACAACTGGAATTGTACCCTCGCAGAAACGCCACTGTTAATCAAAGTTGAAAGTTGAAAGTTCAAAGTTCAAGATAAATTTGAACTATGAACTTTGAGCTATGAATAACAGTGGCGTTTCTGCGAGAGTAATTCCAGTGGACTGGTTAAGGCGAGGGGCCTTGCTGCAAACTTTTATCAGTTAGAGTAGGTGTGTTCATATTCAATTCCGATCCACCACAGACCGTAGTCAGAAGACGATTTTCTGTTTTATTCACACTGCCTTGCCTTTGAGAGAAAATAACCCGAACTCATACATTTCAGTAATCGGTACCCATCGCAGGTAGACGGTAACGTTTAACAAGTATTTCACTGGGGTTTTGGCGACATCTCGTAGTAAATAGTTCAATCTAAAACGTAGTTTGCGCTCTCTTGAATTGGTACCACGAGACTTACATTTACATTCGTTGTTTTTATTATAGCACAATCATGTCGTGCATGAAATAATCATGAATGTCATGTGGGGGGATCGACAATAGATATTTACACTATATTCTTTAAGGAAACTTTTGCCGCGAATGCTCCGTCATGCACTTTTCTAGGCTATGAACTCAGAATGTTAATCTTAGCTCTCACGTAACTGTACTTTTGATATGAGTTTGTCGTGCATTTAAGATCAATTTCAGCATGATTGAGATGGCGAGTCATACATTTAGTAGCAAGAAAAGAAGTAAATTGTTTCAATTGGCTGGTTTTAGTGCTACCATCCAGTCACGTGCCTCATGTTGTCAGCTTTGATTCTTTGTTGTTATTGTGTGTGTGTGTGTGTGTGTGTGTGTGTGTGTGTGTGTGTGTGTGTGTGTGTGTGTGTGTGTGTGTGTGTGTGTGTGTTTTGGGGGTGATTCCTAACTCGGCTTTCATTCACAGTGGTGTTTACCTAGGTGATAACTCTATCACAGTTATTTTATCCCTTATGTGTATGTTTGTCCTTTTATTTCATGCTTTTGTAAAAAAAAAAGATACAATTTTGTATCTGATTGCTAACGCTACTATCATTTTTATTGATTAACAACAGCGTGTTTGTATCACTTAGTAAATATCGATATTGATGTGGCCTGCCTCGCGTAAACAGGGTATGATGAGGCACTTAACAACCGCGGTAGTATATTCAGCACCACTCATGCATTGGTAATAGGTCTTTTCAGGCAGAGAATGTTTGTCTGTACAAAGATAGGGGTGAACTCGGCAGGCACGATACCTTGTCAGAGTCTGAAGACAAGAATTGCCTATTTATGGATAGCTATAGCAGCTCCCTTCTGGGAGGAAGACGTATATTGATTCTGCAAGGTCTTTTCTCGTCTCTATTTGAGAAAAAAAAAGTATGAGTTGCAGCAATACAAGGATTAAGAGGTGCCCAAAATGGAACATCTGTGCGTTTATGTTCCCCAACGAAGGAGAGGAAAAACACGTACAGTCGTGACGCTATCTAGGAACTACAGATACTGAAGTAATGGGTATACTGTAAATGGTAAAGTCTTTGGACCTGGAGACAGGCGATTCCGGGTTCAAATCGTGCAAAGTACAAAATGAACTTCCAACTAGGATGTCTTCACCCTTTTGTCTCTCTGGTCTCACATATTTATATAATATAAATCGGTAATTGGGTATAATGAAGGTGATTGCAGCGTCAGGGGCCTCTGGGAAAGACTCAGTTAAACTATATAATCATGTAAATATATAATTGAGAGGATCCCTTCTCGCACTTTGTCTAAAATGATTATCATTAATTCTATTTCATCATTGTTATTATCATTATTTATTTTACTTACTTCTATTATTGTTGTTATGACCACTATAATTACCATCCTTGCGATCATTATTAGCATCACCGTGACTTTCTTGCGATGAAACTATTTCCATGGAGATGTGACATGCTTCGCTTCGCATTAAAACATGTAGCTGCAAGTAATAGCTTTCGAGAGAGAATCGCTGCATTATTGGTACTTAGCAACTATTTAGATAACATTATGTTAGTTACTTCTGATCTTTTGAGAAATCAGTTCTTTCATCCATTGAGCTTCAGTAGCTCCATGCTTCATCCAAGGGTCATAAAGTGCTGTTGCCATGGTACTCCAGTTACGTAGAAGAAATCAGTTTGGTGCAGGTTGGAGTTATGAGGATAGGACTATTTAATGGTAAGAGCCTATTTTACACTAATCGCCTAGATATGACTACTTAGAATGTGAGCCGGTAGTAATCTATATAATAGTCTCTACCTTGAATGAGACTGCGACAGCTAACATTAAAAAGAAGGGACTAGTTTTGTAGAATAGTACGCCGTCCTCGGAACCAGTGCTAGTACTTGCAGTGTAGATTACAGGACATAAACTGCACACAGGGATATTGTAGTCCTGCAAAGGACACCCCGCCAGCCCTTGCTTGTACCATAGCTTGCGACTACACTGTAATTTGCAATTACAATGCTGTCTGATCAAGTCCACACACCGTGTTCCTGTCGAAAATTATCGAATGTGAGGCCAGGAATACGCCGGCGGGGGCGAAACTTGCCACACGTTCGGCCGAAAAACCTCCGATCGAAACTCGTGCACACAAAATACGTTCAATAATAAAGAAGAGTTACTCATGCACGCGAGGCTAATTTTCGCATATCCAAAATGATCCCTGAGCTATATTTTGCGCGCGTTGATGCACTGATCGACGGAGAGCATTGGTGTTCTCACAGCATAGGTAATGTTAGAAATAAAAATTTAAGCTTTTTCCTTACACGCACATCACCACATTTATGTTAAACACATACACACACACACACACACACACACACACACACACACACATATAACTTCTATATAATCATACGCCTATATACCGGTATAGGGGCCTATCACAGTTGTAGCGGTGGCCCGGGGCAACTAAGAATTGATATCGGGCCTCCAAATTTCCGAAGGAGTTAAGGCGTATCTTTTGTGGCACGATCGAACAGCTACTGTTCAAATGAATTTTTGTATTTCATTTTATTTAATACATGTATATATCGTATTTGTGTGTGTGCGTGCGTATATGTGTGTGTGTATTCGTAAAATTAATATTTGTATGTATGCGTGTGATCATGTGAAGTGTATACAACCCTTGTACGAACATACAGTATCAACGTGTAACACATAAGTGCATACACACCTATATTCACATAAGGCCTACCATTTTTTGTTTTAACTTTGTGCTTTTCCCTACCATAAGGCAGGTCGATTGCTCTCTCGACTGCACTTTTTTAGATTTTTTGAAAACAAATCCAGCGTGGGCGCAGAGCGACAACGTGTTCATAACCTTCAGTCGAGCGAGACTCACCTGAGAGATTTCCCGCCAATGTTAAATCATCCCAGTTTTGCTCCATGTGTCGCCGCGTAAGGGATGCCCTATATCTGTGGCGGGAAGGAAGGAAGGAGGGGGGAGGGGGAGGGGATATAAAGAAGTTGATTTGCCCTTTCGCTCACCCATATGCACCCCCTGGGGGAACGCCGATATGAGCTCAACCGAAAGCCCATCGCAGCTGGTAGGCTTATCACGCATCGTGGTATTGGATGGGTACAATGGACCTGAACTTGAATAGTATACTCAGTTTTATGGGATGGGGTGGTGAGGGGGAGGGGAGGAGGTTTGGGAAGCTAAAATAACGTGGAGTTCCTGTTTTCTTATCATTTCCGAAGATAAGGAATTTACAAAGATACACTCATCCAAAGTACATTGTTGACTACTGCAGGAAAAAAAAGCTCGAATTAATATTGCACCAATTATTAGAAGACGCGATAATAAACACAAGCAAGCAAGTACACACGCACGCACAAACAAACAAACAAAGAAGGCGAATGATGATAGCACATTCGACATAAATGTGTGTTATCTTAAAATTGCATCAAGCATCACTTACGTAGATTGAATACTTCGAAGGAAAGTCATCATTTTCTTTTCCTGTATCAGAATGACACATTTCAGTTGTTTCATTTCATTTTATTTCATTTCATTGATTGAATGCGAATAACTGACCACAATAATTATATCCAAATCATGCAAAGAACCCAACATAAATGTCCCAAGCATTGATCTTCACAAGATGTGGTTAGCGTTTCTCCTCTCATGGTTAATTTTTAAAGGCGATTCTCTTGAAGACTTCTGATGGGGTCTCCTTACAGTGAAATCACGCACGCGTGTTTGACTGAAACAGGAATCTATACTAACGGTAATTTCAGTGGCGGGCAGTGTACCCCACTACTAGCGGTGAATTCCGTGCCGGTTCTCCCGTGACGTCACGTCTATTAGGGGATGCAAGAAGCACCTCGGGATTTCAAATTTAGACTGTCTATTGATTCATGCATGGAAAACTATTTCGAGATTGACGTACAATCGCAGTATTCATTCATCATCTGTGATCGATGTTGTAACAGAGACGCGTTCAGGCATTTTCTTCTTTTTAATTTCGAAAATTATGCATGACTGAGTATACTTCCTGCATGCAGAAGACTATTTCTGTCCAACTGCAAATAAAGTAAACGAATTAACTGAATATCATTAAGCACTCTGAGATGCATATTGAAAGGTACACCTCGACTACGATGATAAAATAATTGATGTTAGATAATTTCATTGGTATGTTTGTCCTACTCTTTATCTTCATAACCATAATTATGTGTACACACACAAGCATAGACATTCATCTCTATCTCTCTCTCTCTCTCTCTCCATATGCCCTCTATAAACCTCTCTCTCACAAACACACACACACACACACACACACACACACACACAACCTCTCTCTCTATGTATATATATATATATATATATATATATATATATATAGATAGATCTTTCTATCTATCTACAATATATTTTACCAGATGTAAATATATGAAAAATATGTATTCATAAGATTATGTATAGGCCTATATACGCGTAGTTACTGGAATTATCTTGTGGAAACAGACATTTACTATCCACGGTTTGACACAAGCGGAATGTCTCAGCCTTATCAGTATAAACCAATGCATGTCATACTTCTCTGCTTCATGTAAGCCATTTCATTTGAGCGTATTCTGTTTTGGCAGTACCCATGATAATATTTTGGTTGAACTTACAACCGAAGTCACATTCTGCAGGCATAGGAATAAAAGGATACTACCGGGAACGAAGGGAGAACGAAGAATCGACCCGAAGGCTTAATTAGAGATGACCGACTTGTCACTGCCAGTGACAACAAATCAAGTCTGAAAGTAGAAGAACAGAGTAACAATATTAAAAGTGATCATCAAACACTGCCGAAAAAGGGGGAAAGGGATAACAAAAGAAATGAAAAAAAAGAACAGAGACAGCAGATAAACATCTGCAGCTTATAGACTTGTTCAGAGAAAACAATTTCTCAATGTTTTCGTTGTCTTGATGCTATCCGCAAGTCCCTTATTTTTTCCGATAGAGTACTAGTAACACGAATCCTTTGAACGATTTACTGTCAACTTAAAAAACAGCCGGTACAAGTATGTAAACAGAAAACGCGGGAACGCGAATGTGTCTGAAGAGATGAAAAAAATAAATGTCTACGCGATGGAAGCATCACCGGCAGAATAATCACACAAACCCTCAAAATGTACTTCATTGTTAGCCCCATGGATTCAATGCTCAGATAATCGAAATCGATTTCCTGTTCTAGTTCTTGATAAAACGCATAATACCCTAGAAGGGTCACAAAGTGTCTCCCAAAATGTCATATTCCAGTTGTTTATAGGTTCTTGACATAAGTGTCTTACTTGCCGAGTTCCTATTCCTGTATTTTATTCAAACTCATTTGCGTCAAAAGGATCACTTTTATCTCGACACTTTCTCTCTGACTTCTTTAAGGCTTTATTTTGCCGCGTAGAAGCTTGCGTAGTTTCAACTTCCTACGTACAAAATGTCATAGAAATGCAGAAAGTAAAGAGAAGCTGGATTTAGGCCTACCTGAGAGCCATTAATATTTCGTGTGTCTCAGTTTCTTCACTTAATAGGTAAAATCTGAACCTCTTACAAGACCTTTTTGAGTTTGATAGTATAGAAAAAAAATCATCAGGACACGGTGACCAAGAGTGATAGAGCAAATATTGTCAATGATTGAACATCTGGGAAATAGCTTTTAGAATCTATAGTCATCTGAAGGAATCGTGCCTCGGAACGACAAAATGAAAAAAATAGAAGATGGCGAGAGAGAATGACATATTTGATAAAATTAATATTCTTATAAGTTTTACATAATGTTTATATTATATTCATTTGGTTATGGAAATATCCAACGAAATTTGATTGCTGTATAATAAGGTCATAAAATGTGTGTTTCAATCTGAAAAAAAAAATGAAATGATTTTTGGAAACAGATACAAGCAGATGAGGACAAGTTATATGTTGAGGGACTAGTATGAAGTGGTCAAACCCATAGAGAAATTCCGCACTCAATGGTCATTAATGCATAATTCATATGCAGTGGCCACCACAAATCGGCGATCATTTTAAAAACAAGAGAGAACAAGAGAGAAAGGGAGGGGGTGCAGAGAGACGTAATCGTTTGCTCGCATAGAAAAAAAAATCTATCTTCTAATCCAGATGCCTTCTTGCGTCACGAATGATTATTATGAAATATTAGATCCGCCTCGGCAAGTTCTGAAATTAGATCCGCTCTGATGTACTCTCACCACTCGATTGCATAGCTGAAAAAAAAGAAGAATAAAAAAACAAACAAACAAATCAGGCTGTGTAGCCGGGTTCTTATACGAACTGCCATGTGTAGGCATACGGATTATTGGCCTTATGATTCTTGGGCGTGAAACTAATAGCACCGAGTCAGTTCTTGACAACCTAGATGCAGTAAACGAGAGAAAAAAAAATCATGTCAGCTGCTGGTTAGATTAATAAAAAAAAGCTGGCAAAGGAGCCAGAGAACATGTCAAGTAAAGAAGATTTCAGATTACTCCAGGATATCGATGAAATGCGAGACTTCATTATACTACAGCTGAAACGGCATGCAATTTAAAATCTTCAATCTCATGAAGTGTTCGGCAGGACACTAACCGGACATGGCGTTGGTAAGTAAAATACAGTCAGTGACTTTCAAATTTCCAGAGCTTGTATTTGTTATATTATATAGCCCATCCCCCTGTCATGCCTGTAGTGCTCTGCAAAGTCTCATGAATGCCATACACATTTCTGTTTATTTGGCTTGCTGATTATTTTGCTTGCTTTTGTTGATATTTTCTGGTGATATTTAATCCTATTTTAACTGGGCTATTTGAGACCAAGTTTTTACTGGGGGGGGGGGCAATTTGACCCCCCCCCCCCTTCAGATCTCGGCCGCCGATTGCGAATTGATAGCGAATTGATTAATTTCAATGATTAAAAGTTGAAATAATCTAATTTATATCAATTTAACAAAAAAAACACAATTTGCATTGGATTTGCACACGATATCATGCATTTGAGCTGTTTTCGGGTTGACATGCATAATAATTCGTGCAAAACATTACGTATTTCAGAATGGTGTACCCGGACGCCCCAAATTTGGTCTCAAAATGTGCGGGAGACTTCAATGAAAAAAAGTCATGAAACGACGCGGCAAAATCGTGGCGCGTTGCGGAATCGTGGCGCGAAATGTCGTGGGAGTTAAAATAGGGTTAAGTTTGATTTCGCCAAGACACAGATTAAGACAGTCTAAAAAAGTGCCAACGCGTCTTCACCGACAACTCCATGATCGAAAAAGACAGTAGGGCCTACTATTATCCACATAGCGATCATCAGTTTGCCATTTCGTGGAAGGTGGCATAAATACTTTAGAAATTAGTTTTATTACGGAAGTCCTTCACATCTTGATTGATGATTACTGCTTTACGTAATGTAATCACGAGGGATAAAGTGCTGTATCACCAAGTTCAATTTCGCAGTAATTTTAGGAATATTGCAAGGAACCTGTAAAAGAGCTCGCCATGCAACTGTTTTCTTATTCTTTCTACTTTTTTGAAGGGAAAGGGATATTAACTAGACACTCGTTTACCAAACTTTAAACATGTTTCATGCAATATCAGAGCTTTTCATTAGTTTGTCATCCACGTAAGTGACTAGCTAGAAAGCTCAACCTTGAACTGCAGCTTTTGCGGCGGCTCCTTTGCTACTTTAAAGAGCAAAGCAAAAATAACCCACTCTCTCAATCTTCATCGTAATCCAATTCATCGAGTCAAACTACATTTGCGACTTCAGATGCATATAACGCGATTAAACTCTGGAAGGGAAGATCGGCCGGTATAACACTGGAGACTTAAATAGGTTTTGACTTTCGTGCAGGTATGTGATTCGCGTGCGTATACCTGTACCTGTACACAGCGGCAGGCTATGCATTTGTATGTGACATTTAGAGAAACGTTAATTTATTTCTTTCCACCACGAGCTGATCCGCAATTGACGTAGATGTCTTGCCTCACACCGGAGTCAAGGTATTCTGAGTTCATCAGCGAGAGGTATGTCACCTTTAACGGACTCATTTTCCCCAGCGGGTGGCTATACGGCGCAACCTTGATTCTTGCGCCTCTTCCAAGTCCCCCGCTCCGGCTAAAGTCGCCGTCAAATGCAATATTTGTATTCCGGGCTGGAAATACCGATATACGGGAGGCACGCGTATCGATTCGAAGGATATTTAGCGGCTATGACGTCATCGTTAAATCCACACATTACGTCGCTCACAGCGCGGGTCCCTGTCGAAGCAGTGTGTATAGAGTAGAGTGGCTCTAGGGAAAGAGAGATACTTTTCGCTACCTGGGCAACATGAAGCATCTGAAATTTAAGTCGCCCTGGAATTCTACGCATTGTATCTGTCTGGGCCGAGCGCGCTCTTTCAATCAAACTGTGTCTAACCTTTTGTCTCTGATTGAATCAAGCCATTCCTGCGGGAACCTTTTGCGCTGATTTAAGTTGCTCTATCCAGAGGCGTATGGTAGTTTAGCTCTCGCATCTTATTTTTCAGGAGACATTACGTGCAGCCAGAAGCCTCCAGGGTAAATCAGAGAAAATTATGTCCACAGAAGACAGAAAGACATAGGTAACCTTATAACTTATGTCTTGTTTTATTGCGAGAAGGCATCGTGAGTTGCTTCTACTTTGCAGTCATTTTTTTTTTAGATAAGAACAAAGTTTCCGCCCAATCTTTCCCAAGTTCCTGTTAATAAAACAGTCCAAAGAAAAGAATCGCCCTGTTCTTCTTATGACAATTTTTCATGAGCGTTAATATTGGGTGCGTGAATGTCTGTGATTTTGTCTGTGTGTGTGTGTGTGTTTGCGTGTGTGTATTCTCGCGTGTGTTCGTTCAATATTTCCATCTCCCAAGTAGCCTAAGGTAGGCGTATGCAATGAGAAAGAAAAGCATATCAGTTTGAAGCTAAGCATCTTTGAATCTTGATTATTTAACCAAGATATATGCAGTGGAAGGAATGATGCAACAAGGAAAAAGAATGAATTACAAACAAAAGAAAAAAAGTAATGATTCGGCCTTCACATATAAGGAAAGTTGCAACACATTAAAAATACGTCTGTGATGTCATCATCATGTGACCGATAAGAACCTTGCAAAGGATCCCTTTAAACTTCGTGTGAAAACCGCATATCCAGTAAATACGAACAATTGTGATAAATTTGTTCATTTTTTTTCACTAAATGGTTGCCTCTCATCCGTTGCTTTAGTGTCAGTAAAATAAAAAAAAATGTAACAAACGTTTTCTTGAAAATACTATCTTCTTGGCATTTGGTTTGATGAGTTCTGTATGCAGACATTTATAAGATGCGCCATAGGTGACGTCACTCTGCTCCCGTGACCAATCGAATATGGTCTCGCAAATAGTCTATACGGACTGTTAGTATGCTAATTCGTGTGACATCTATAAAGCACAATGTCATACGCGGAGCAAAGGTTACAAGCGCGTAGTGCGTCACACACAAGCTTTTGAGAAATATGCCCAACTTGGATACGTCAGGCATGGGGAGCAGAAAGGGGGGGGGGGGGGGGGGTAAGTGCTCATCCAGGGCGGGTAAAACCTATTAGCTCCGCATCTTCCAGAAGGAAATCAATTTGTAGGCATAATGCGATAAGACGTATACGTCAAAGAAATGTGTACAGACCAGTTAAAAATTCAAGGAAAGAAGATACTTAACAGGTGACCCTCCACCGTGTACTGCTTTGGTGAGAAAGAAGAATTGATTAGATTCCTCTCGTGCGGTTTGCCAGGCTCGTCTGAATTTAAGTCGATAATCAAGTTCATATGATTAAGGAAGTTTATCCTTCAGCGTGTCAGCTCTTCCTTTTCTCTGGGGGCCTGCAATTATTGTTAGCCCAACATTGCATACTACACGCGCCTGTACTTCCGGGTTAATGTTGGAGGTGGCAGGTCAACGCTCAGTTCACGAGTACCAAGCCAACGGGAGTTAATCCCTTGTGACACTACCAAGAACTCTAGCACAATAATATTCTATCGCGATGTGATGTCTGAGAACTTTCGCGCAATAACATTTTATCTCGATGTGATATCTGGGAACTTTCGCGCGTCTTTGTGGACAGTCTGTGAAATGGAACAAGGGGAAAAACAAAAACAGAGAGAAAGCGAGTGTTTACTTCATTTGTTCTCGAGCGCGGGCAAATGGGCTGTAAGTAGGCCAAGATCGGAGAGCGCGATAACATGGTCTAGTCGAACCTAAACAGGTCAAAGGATTCTGAACGTAGGCGCATTTCATTTTGTACTTTAATACTCGGCGTTTCTCGCCTTTGCTCTCGCGCTCTCATGGTTTTCTTCACGAGCGACAGTAATCTTTAATGTAATTACTAACCCTAGCGTGATTAAATCAATACCAGAACTCTTGACAGCCACTTCGACGTGGGAATGATATTTACTTGACGCTCGCGTCTGGGAGAGCTGGTGTTTCCTTTCCAGCTTCTCCGCGGATCGTATTCCTCGTGTTTTCCGCCGATCTTCGCCAGGTTTGCCGCCATGGCTCGATCGCCTTGGCTGCGTATCAATAAGAGCGATTGGAATCGCGCGTGCTCCGCGTGATTGGAGAAGAATATTAATCATATTTAGTAGCGATCAGCTGGACACGAAGCAGGACTGAAATGTGTCAATTGAAACCAGTATTCCAACCTTTCCGGATAGATTGCTCGCATGATGGCACTTTAAGCCCAGAGAGCGCCGATACTGATCTTGAGTGGCGGCTAATCGAAACCGTTTTTGTTGATTTCATTAGAGACGAGAATTTTCATTTTCCCTTGTTCTTCACTCATCAAGCAAGGTTGTCGAACAGTGTAAAATGACGTCAAAACCAGTAGTGGATAACCACAGTGGGTAATAGCACACATCATATCAACACAAACGCAGACGAATGGTGCGGAAAAAAACAAACATGGAGTCAAAGGGGCTCAGCTTTCGACTCTTGCGGAAACTTTGTCACGCGCTAAATGACAACCAAGCAGTGAAAGCAATCACATATCAATATTAGGACCACATACGGAAAAATCCTCAATTTGCTGTACAACTAGCTGACTCTAGCGTGAACACATATATCTGACAATTAAATTTATCCAATCAAGAACAAAACGCAATAATGTTACTGAAGCGAAATGCCGAATCCATAACTCTCTTGTTACTTATATCTCTACCTGAATATCTAGACGAAAATTATGCGAACAAAGACTTATTGGAAACAAAAGCAACAAAAATTAGAGGAAAAGAAAAAAAAACCACACACAGACGACATCGCGTCATGCGTTATTCATGCCAACGAGTCTGATGTGGTGCGGCGTCACACAGGCTGTGGAATACATGTGCATTGATTGCATGTTGGTAGTGACTTTAAAGTAACACCATGTAGAACACTGGTAAGCATCACATTTTGTATGTCTTTTTTAAACGATATTGGTTTCCTGTTTTCGTTTACAACCCGTTGACGTAGCTAGGTGTTGAAAAGGTAACCGCAACACCAGACGATATTATATTCGTTCATTCTGCCTGTTGGTTTTAAGTGAAAGGCCCATCATTAACTCCATTTAAACGAGGAAATGTGGTTTGTTTGTTACCATACCCTTACGAAGTGGCAGAAGAACTGAAACTAAGGATGGTGTGTGTGTGTGTGTGTGTGTGTGTGAGTGAAAGACAGAGAGAGAGAGAGAGAGAGAGAGAGAGTAGGGGGGCTTTTTGAATAATGGTATCTGACACAGGGATACATAGCCATGCACTCA
The DNA here is from genome assembly GCF_040938485.1 of Diadema antillarum. Classification (NCBI taxonomy): domain Eukaryota; kingdom Metazoa; phylum Echinodermata; class Echinoidea; order Diadematoida; family Diadematidae; genus Diadema; species Diadema antillarum. Next base: position 1,122,779 of record NW_027271682.1, read on the forward strand.
AAATTTGACAATCGGACATAATTTGAAAAAAAGAGAAATCTCTGGCGATTTAATCGGAAACGTCTGTGAATATTACATAAGAATGACATTCTGTCCCATTTGAAATGTCAGTCGTCAGCAAAATAAGAGTGACAAAGTGGCAAACGAATTAATGTATTCAGAGCATTTGTGTGCAGATTCGATTTGCATTTTTTTCTTCGAAAAGCGAAGTTGCCAGACTAATATCTATTCTAAGGCATTTAGGGTGGCACATCAGTAACAGCACATTTTTGTTACTTTTGCAGTTGGTGTTCCTAGACAATTCTCGGGTTATCGGAGTGAGTTTTCCTATCAGTAGGTACATTGTAGTACAGAAGGTTTTACCAAACATTGAGATTTGTTAGAATATCGTTAACACCGTTAACAAGATAAATATTGCCCTTAATCAAAATCATCATAATGATATGTAGGCCTACTTATGAAGTTCATGTACCTGTTCAAAATTGTTTTCATCGTTTACGCATGTTGTTGCTTACTTAGTATTTGGATCTTGTTACAGTTGATGCAGCTGCATGAGTGTAGTTCTTGTGACCAGCATTACTTTTACTTCAATGACTAAATTCTTAAATTCGTAATCTTTATGAGTAGCTGCGGAAAAGTGATTTCGTCATTGTTTATCCGACTTGAACAGAACGAAACCTTCTAATAAGTTCCTATCTACGGTAGATAACTGGTAGACCTAGATAGGTGTGTATACAATAATACCGAATTATAGCAAGTATTGTCTTATTAATGATTGAATTAAAGTAAATCAGACAAATGCTATTACACAATCACACAAACACAGACAAATATTTACACACACATACACACAATACATACACAGAGTATATGCATAATCAATGTGTGTGTATGTGTGTGTGTTGAGAGATCACAAAACGAATATTTCGAGAGATAATCACTTATATTTGAACATTATATAAATTAATTCATTTGTGTGTGGGTGCAAAAGAACAAAATCCAGTCCATGCCAACAATACTGGATCAATCGACTGTGAGAGAGACTAACCGGCTCTTCATCGATTGACGATTTCGCGCCACGTCCGAGTCCGTGCGTGTGATATGCACGATCATGTCCCTTCCTCAGAGTCCGATGAAAATAAGCAATTCTGACTTTTAATCTCCCGCGTCAGCCGAAACTCTTTGAGGTTGGGTTTCCTCTCCACGTTATTGTTGCCTATTGGCACGTTCGCTGGCTGCTGTTGACCGAGTAATTGGATTCCCACGGCGTCTCCAGCCTATCATATAGATATGAACATTTACTGTATATGTTAGTTGTTATTGTGTTTGTGTAAGTAGATCTTTATATAATGTAACATATTATAGTGTGTACATGTATGTACACTTCCGCGAGCGATTATTTACCTATGTTTGAGTATTGTTTGTGTTATTTAATCGACTTCGGAATTTCATTATGGTATTGCCTTCACAGCACTGTTACACTCACTAATCTGCTGGGAATTAAATCAATTCAACCGTCATCTGGTCTCGATCGTCTTATTGTTGGCGTGCAAACTGATCTTTTACAGAACTTTTTTAAGACGCTTTACAAGGCATTGAAAGTTCCCATCATGGTTACGAAATTGGCTTTTCACTGCATAAACTGTGTAATCTTTTTATTCTATAAGTTTCGTGTGCTGCAACACCAAGAAAAGTCTATGTTTTCTCTCTTTGATGGTAAGGATCACGAACTTTCTCCACATACAAAAGCAGTTCGGAAAAAAGACATGGGAAGATTGTGAGCGAACTGCTATTTCGGTTTCCACCCTATCTTGCAGTGTCTGTTCCGTCTCGGAAGTACTTGAAACAGTGTTCAGAACGTAATCATTTTAATAAACGAAAACTGCTCTTGGGGAAATGCACACATACCCTTCGCCACTAACGTGGAAAGATTACTGACAAGGATCAAACGACTTCTTGTCCGACGAGGGTTTTTTTTTTTTCCAGGGTGGTTGAAAGGTTGAAAATGTCTCTGTTATCACTTACATTTAAGCAGTGTAAATTTAAAATGCACATGTGTAGACTGTATGACGATAGAGGGGTATTTTTAGTCTGCTTGGGGTCTGTTGTGTTTATCAGATTCGGTTTCACACGCTAATCACAGCTATCCCTGAACAGGGAACCTCGAAACGTGTGCATTCTCACACTTCACTCGCTCGGCCGACCTCTCGCATTTCGGCCCTGAGTTCCCAACCTTGTGTGCATCACGGAAATGCGATATTCTCTGATAGTTTCTTCATATTGGTCGAGCGGATGACATTTTGCAAGATCCAAACACGCTATGCCTCCCCCTCTCTCTTCCTTTCTCCCTTCTCCTCTCTCCCCTCTCTCTTTATCTTTGTCTGTTTCTGGAGTTGTTTTTCTTTCTACCATCTTTCCTCACCACACTGAACCATCGATCCCTTCTCGAGCTATTTTTCAGTTAATATTGTCAAGAGGAAAAAAAAAAGCATAGTGGCGCACAACAGCCTCAACATACTAGTATTACACGTTCGAATTTAGGAAGTAGCTTATCCGCACCAAATTTAACTGTTTCCGTTAATCTAGTGAAGGGGGAAGGGGAGAGATGTCTTGCTACAGTAATTCCTCACGGAGCTTTCCGGAAGCATTGCTATACACGGAAGCAATATCTGCCTATAAGAATGTGGATGCCTGGGTTCACATTGAACCCGAAGAGCGGTCTCAATTTTAAACATTAAGTGAAATCGTGCCTGTGGCAATAAAGATATGTCTGGATTATAGTTACAACAAGCACAACCAGGCGAGAACATGCAAACAGTCTGCACCATTCCTAGGTCGGGGGAGTGGCGATGTGGGGACTGAGAAGGGCGATGTGGGGACTGAGAAGGGAGTTCGATTTCTTGAAGCGGCTGAAGGAGCGGTTTTCAATATGCAGCTCTTGGCTACACCGAGCCTGCATGCCAGCTCCGATGATTAACAGCGCGTCAGTGACTTAATGGCGCCGAACACGCTGACACACCGTCCCTCTGATTTTTTTTTTTTTTTTTGGGGGGGGGGGGAACTTTGCATAATGAAGCTATATGTTTTCATCGAATAAAAAACAATTAGTAATACAGTGACGTAGTGGCGACCTTCTGAAATACATTTAAGTTCCGTTTCTTTTTGTTTCCTTTTTGAATTTCCATCAGCTCTATGTTACCAATAAAATGCTGGTTTCCGGAAATGCGATTACAAACCAAATTCACAGTATTAATTCACCGGATAGTTGTTCACGCATACAAAGTAACCCGAAACACAAGCAGAAGGAGACAATTTTAGTTTTTTTTTTTCATATCAGATAATTATATGGCTGTTAATATGTATGTTTTATATATATATTTATATATATATATATATATATATATATATATATATATATATCCAGCTTCTTCTGTTGTTCTCCATGAGATTCCTGGATTTAATATGAAATAAATGTATTAGATTATTAGAAAGCAAAATTCAAATAAACTGAAATATCTTGTTATCCATTTCGTCAATGATATCATGATAATAACGGCAGGGCCCTCTGGTAGAGCTGTGGCAATACTGAAGAGGCTACAGTGCATAAAGAAGACCACATCATTATCATATTATGTATATTTTTGTTTTCAAAGAATCAGTATAGATCTTTCATTCTAAAGTGTGTTATATCAACACAACTTATTCCGGGGCAATTAAATACTTTACGGTAGCAATTACACGGTAAGCGCTCGTTTCGGCGACCTCTTTATACAAGGCGTATAGACAGTGATAGAAAGTCATTTATTTTGACTCTAAAAATGCAAATAACTCATTTCTCTTACTTCACTCTGACTTTCGATGAAATTTGCGCTTCGATTTTGTTTTCCCACTCCAACATAATATGCAATATATCAAAAATACCTCTCAAAGCGATTTCGATGATATCTTGTTTAGTGTGTCGATGCAAGCAAGACCGTCATGAAGTTAGGTGTACATTTATATCTTAATAATGGCACGTTGAGGTAATCAACTATACCCTATTCCCTAAGAACTCGCAGTTGTCAAATTTCGGTGAAGATGAAAAGTGCATAGTGCACTGAACCGTTATGTTTAACAGAGAAAACGAATGTTATTGTGGGAATGGTGGTGTTTCCGTTTCTCATACTAACAGTATGCCATTTTTACTTTGCGAGTTCCTCAATGCTCAGGGTGTATTAAAATGGCGGCCAATTATTCCGGGGTGGGATCTTGCAGATCATCCCTACGGCATGGTGAATTATTATAGGCCTACGTGTAGTGTCCCCAGTACCAGCCGCATATTAGAGGCCACGGAGGAGTAAATTCATCATATACGTGTGTATCCCTATACAAAAAGTACACTGAGGGTTGAAATTCTCCTGCAAGCATGTATTATTTCAGACTTGTATCAACTCCAACAATCAAGTGGTTGTAAGTTCCGCATTGTTATTATCACCTCTATTTTTGCGTCATTAGCATAACTGGGAGAATGAAAAAAAAAAAAAAACGGAATGCCGTGTACCTTCAATAGGCAAATAAAGATAGGGAAATTACTGGAAACATTTATGGCATAATGAATCACATAAGTATGGTAGGCATAATGAAATAAGATAGTGAAATCACAAGACGTAATAGAGCTTACCTAGGGGTGTCAAGATGTCGTTATAAACGTTATTCTCGTGTTGTAAAGATATACTGACGTGAACATTGTTTCAAATGGCTTTTCATAGCGGCAAGTGAGGGCGGCTCTGCACGGCTGTGTATAGCCAAATGTTATCGCGGAGGAGGTGACGATAGTAGGGTGTTAATGTATTTGGCATCCCTCACATTACCCGTGAGCGACCGGCGAGGCGTGGGTGTTGGATTTGGAGAGAAATAAGATAGACAAAACACGTACTAATCTCGCAGGGAAAGCGCAATGTTAAAAGCAGATATTCTAAAAATGGCAAATGGGATAAAGAAAAAATAAATCAGGTAACTGTTGAGACCAGTAATATTTTTTTTTCACACATATTGTGTGTGTATGAATGTATGTGTGTGATACGTGCGTGCATCAAATTTTCGATTTTCGAACGAGCGAAATATTTTACTTTTGAATTTAATCAGCTCATGCTGTAAGTGTCTTGGCTTTACTACTCTAGGCGATTTTTTCCAGCACAACGTGGTGAAAAGTCAAATTTGTAGGCCTTATTGCTGCTGAGGAAAAGATGGCTTGCAAAGTGTTCTCTTGAAATTTCTGCCTTGTTAAATCTTCACAGCAATCAGAAAATTACGTAAAGGGTTTCTGTAGACATTGGGGTCGTCTTTTTTTCAGCTGTCTCGTTTCTCGTTGATGATGAATCAGGTATAGATTGAAAAAGGAAAATCCAACAGTTTGGCAGTATTCGACGATCGCCGTGTCATTTCATGCGGGAGAATCGAGTTTCTCCCGCATCTCTTGTTGCACTGCGGTGCGTCTGCTGGGAAAATGTTTTGACGATGTATTTCAGGCATGAAATCATACCGGCCAGATGCTGTATGCTCATGAGGCTCTTAGTGGTGAAATCCCCCATCGATTGCACGGGGTAGTTATTATCTCATTATCGGCACAGTGCTATTATACTCCGGCGAGGTCGGAGCACTTCGTTACGTGTCCTAGGTGCGTATGCCAACCACGGCCTGCGTCATACGAGATGTCTCGGGGCATCCCTACCCATCATCAAAACACTGCAAATTACATTCCACGCGGCCTGCTGGGGATAACTTCGCAGATTGTACATGAGGACATGGGTATGCACACCAAAAGAACCGGCGCACGCATCCTTGCATTGAGATGCTGAACTTGAACCGTCTCCTATCAAAGAGACATCAGCGCCCGGGTGTGAAATGCACGGAAGGGGTGTCGAGATGTTGTGGCCTGTTTGATTGAGTGCGCCGAGTCGTTTGTTTCCCCGGACATCGTGTGACGTCAGCTCCCCCTCTCAACTCTCTTTTGTTGTTCCGCTTTCTCTGCTCCGGTAATCCGAGTGATGGCTTCCTAGTCGACCATCTGACCTAGCCTCTTGTGTTGCTCCATTATCTATCTTTTTGGGAAGAAACTATTGACATTGCTGATTTGGTTGTGAAGCACGTGGGGAAATCTAGTCAAGGTTGACTGGTGAAAGAGAAAAACAGGCTATGACACCTCTCGGCTTGGTCTCCAAAGTGAAGAAGGTACATGACGTCACCTGTCAATCGTGTGTATTGGGTCCCCTACCTCCTCTTTACCTGACGTGAACCGCGTTTCCCGCTGTTGGTTTCCACCACTGTCCAAAAACGAACAGATCACGGTGTCCCTTGCTCCCCCTTCAACTCCCTCCCTTTTTGCCCTCTCCCTCTCTCCCTCTCTCCTCTCCCTGTGGGTGGCCTCCCCCTTCTCACTCTCTCACTCTTCTTCTTCTCTCTCTCTCTCTTCTTTCTCTATTTATGTAAGTAACTGGAAATGAAAATAATCTGTTGTGGGAGAGGACGGGTGCAAGAATCATGAATAACCACTAGTTCTGTAGACATTTTGAATGAGTCTTCTCACACACTGCGTCGAGCCTCCTGGATTTTGTTGAATTGACCAAGGTCAATACATGAAGATTATATGAAAAAAAAAACACAATTAATATACACCTTTCTATCTGAACGTGAGCGTTGAACAGCATTAACAATTCTTAAAATTTTTACCTGTATTTCTAGTGAGAACCTTTATAGGGAGATGGTGAATTACCCTACATCATTGACTTTGCGGAAATCGCGGCGCATTGACAGTGACGGTAAGTTGCGTTGTAGTTTATAAATATTATGATAGATTGAATACGCCAGACAGTTTGCTAAGAAAGTGTCTCATGTACAAATTAATGGTGTAGACAGCTTTTCTGATGCGAGTAAACGTAGTTCCCTCAAGATGCTGAAATTCACAGTGTGAAAAAAGGGGACCACGAACTTCAACGGCGCTCTCGAGTCACGTCTTACGGAAGGTGTTTGGTTTTTGGTTTGTTTCTTTTTTTTGGGGGGGGGGGAGGTGAAAAAGTTTGTAGGAAATTGAAACACTTTTATTTTTGAAAGTGTGTGTGTGTGTGTGTGTGTGTGTGTGTGTGTGTGTGTGTGTGTGTGTGTGTTGATTTATAACACTGTGGTAGATGACAATCTAACGCCACTCTGTGCTTTTCCAATCATGGGCTCCATATTGCTTCAGGTTACTTCGTGTAAGCCATGCATGACTTCTAATCAACGCTAGGTAGTCTCCGACACAATCCACTTTCCTATTTTTTTCTTTTCTGCCGTGAAACGCTCTTGTAATGACAGCCAAAGCTACCTCTCTTTCCGAAAGAGACACCATAATGTATCGGAAACCCAAATTCCTTGCTCATGATATTCTGGGGACTACTCGTGAACTGAACAGACGCAGACGATATTTAGAAAAAAACCATAAAGACAAAGCTGTATCATCCACTAGTCACCTTGCGTTCCTCAATGACATCATTAGTGAGGCCTTTGTCGTTTGGTGATAAAATGTTTGGCTTAGACTATAGACTAACAAGTAGTCATGACAAGAAAATTGAGTCTGTTTAAATCACGGGGATAAATTACCAAGACGCCCTATAGTCACATCGGGCTCCATCTCATACAGGCGCCCTTGGATTATTATTTTTCGTTGATGGAAATCTGCGAGAAATATTCGAGGTATAAGGTATCTTTGGGAGGCTACAAATAGTCCCTCGACTTCTAGAAGGAGTGCATGTAAGTGGGAACAAAAGTCAATTATTATAATCTTGTTATCTTTCTGTGATTAATTGAATTTATCCAAAATAGGCATCGCTTTTTTTTTAATTCTTGTTCTCCTTACGGGGAATAATCCTGCATGTCCTGAGTGCTGTTAAACCAGACGTCTCAACCCGTTCGCTACGTAATTCGGAATTCTTTTCAACATTGTACATAACTTTTGTTCCCGTAGCTGTTGGGTCGATTTGTCTTCAATGTAATCACATTTGATGAAAACTTTGATATGTTCCAAAGAGCGTATAATATATACAAAATATATACAAAATATTCATTTATGATGAGAATTCAAACCGTTTATCAATATCGTTTAGGTCTCCACTTGTTGATTTCTTTGTTCATTTTATATCAATCCACATAGAGTTATGCTTCAGTCACTTTACTATAAACTTCAGCTGTGATACGCCACGTTCTCGCAGTGGAGCTTATTTCATCATGCTATTTTCGTTTGTTTGCTTTTGTTTTTTGTTTTCCATGAGGACGTAAGCGAAGAATTCATACAGTATACGTTATAGATTTACTGCCAGAATATTGATCAGACAAGATGATTTGGGAAAAGTGTATTGTGATAAACGCAAAAGAAAAAAGAGAGTGAAATAGATAAGGGCAGTGGTTTCATCCATTCTTCGTCTGTATTTTTTTTAACCTGCAAATTTGGCGATCGGAAGCTACCATGTCATCAAATTCCTTTAAGATTGTTGTTATTATCACTGTTCTCATAATTATGTACGTTTTGAACGACGGGATAGAGCAGTTGCCCTGTAGCGATATTTCCCATTTCATATCACTATGCGAGGGGTAACTAAAACAAGAAATAGTCATCGTCAATAATAATAATTGCGTTTGAGAATAATTTCGCGTGGCAGTCAATAGTGACATTATTTCCGCATGAAAAGGTCATTATCGGTCAGCGCATCGAGACTTCAAAAACTAACCGGCAAAATCTGCCCCCGTCTAGCCCCCAGGACACGCGAGAACTGACCACGCACGGTCGATCCATAAAGTTTCAGCAAGGTTCCCCTCTCATGGTTTCCTTTGCCGCTTAACTCGCTTTTCGTGGAAGTGTAGATGTGGTTTATTATCTTTGATAATGGCTCCGGACGCTGCCCTTTCTTCATTAATCAGTGTCTACTGTCTAGTGATTTAATACGTTTGCATGTACCTCCTCTCGTGAGAACACTGTCCGCTCGCTCGTTGTGGGTTCATCTACTTAAAGGCCCCTGTAAGTCCTTTATTTTTCCACTGAAAACAGCACAAAAGATGAAAACGTCTTCTTTGGTGATGACTTGTGAGACAAGATGAGACTCGAACACAACCTGTCAGGCTGATCACAGCGTGCAAATCAGACTTCAGACTCCGATGACAGGTGTTCTTTAATGCGCAAGAGAGGAACATGGTTGATCACCGAATTTAGTCACGCCAGATTGCTGTGTTAGAAATCAAGTCGTGTTATAAATCATCTCCGATGGTCCTGTGGCCCGGCGGCCCTTTGGGCCTAGGGCCACTAAAACTGATGTCAGGTCACCAAATTTTTCCTTTGCCGGCCCGATAGGGCATCTAAAATCCAAGATGATTTTTTTTTTTTAAATTTCCTATCATTTCGGACCACTATTACACATTTCTTTTTCAGGCCACTATATTTCTAATTCAAAGATCTTAGTGCCCAAACGGGCCACCAGAGAGAAAAGTAGTTTGTGTCGAATCCTCAGTGGAAGAGAGAGAAAAGGATTAGTCGAATTCAAACTACTGACTTCTACGCATTACGTCAATATCAAATCTTTGCTTTTACATCCTCCCACTCAATGCCACAACACTGTAGCTGGGTTTAATTGAAGCCACTGTTGGCAGTCTTGTTGCAGGGGGGATAATTATGCATGTACGGCCTAGTTTCGTATGGGGAAGCAAACGTAGTCCAAATGCAGTGGATTTGTCTGTGGGCGATATCCAGAGTATTTTATTCCGTTCAAGTAATGCATCGCTAGGGTTACCAGGGCTTCGTAAAAAAAACGTGAATCAGACGAGACCTGCGTCTATAAGAGCAGTGTATCAAAACGATTGCCAAATTATACAGATGAGAATTCTCAAGTTCGAACGTTTTATCTTTCGTTTTGAATATCAGTGCAATGAGTAACTGATGTGGTAGAGAATACTGAATGAGGACTGTTATAGATAAAAGAGAGGAGAAAAGATGGGGAATATATCAAAGATATTTCTCAGAATCGACTAATTTTGAAACCTTGGTATATTGCTGGTATGAAATTTGACATGTGGGCAGATGGAGTTCAGAGTAAATAACATCATGTTCTCTCTGGCTTCGACATAAAGTGTACTTTCATCACCTGGATAGAACTATTTTAATAGAACATGTGAAATCTTGTGAGAACTTTGCGAGTGTGATACAACATCTGTGGACCTGTTTAGATTTGTTTAAATCTGTCAAAGGTCAACATGAACGTTTCCTTTCGTCTCCCTTTAACGCTGGCTAGACATGGAGAAACTCTCCAAGACAAGGCGACGTTCCTCGTTGGCTGTAGTAGCTAGCTACAAGGAAGGGCCTGTCGGAGGTGATCTTTACTTGTCGTGCATGTTCGAACGTGCTGCTTCACCCATTTCCGTTCATGAATGCATGTTATATGCTGAGAGGGAAGAAACATTCTGTTCTTCGGAGAGAATATCAAATGGAGTTCCCTCGGGGAGTAGAGGCACTAGTCTGGCCGAGGTAGGGACTCTCCAGGTCTCTCTTTTTTATGCTGATGTCAATTAACATCAAGAAAGGGTGGATTCTAATACCGCGGCCACGCCAACGCCGGCACTGTGAATGCGGAACGTGAATGAAATTCTGATGTTCCCCTTTTTATTAGTAATTCAGCTGTCGAGGAGTAGTCTGTTGATAAATCCCTGTAAGTTATACTATGTGAACTTGATTTAATGTGGAATTTTTATGACACGACAATTATTATTTAACTTTTATTTAACTATTATCAATTAAACATTGAACATATCGCTCGTGCCTTCCTTACACACACTAGGAAATGTCCCATTAAAAATTCATATGCATGATACTTTTGTTTTTACTTTATATGGATCAGTAAAAATATCCTTCAATAAAAGACTAATTATGCTAAAGAAAAAAAAATATATATATATATAGAGAGAGAGGACCGAAGATACAGAAAAAAGATGCAGTGAAAAGTAAAATGGAAAAAAGAGAAACGTCTTACAAGCACAATATTGAAAATTTGATCAAAATCGGATTTGTATTAGAGAAGTTAGGATATGAAATTTCGCTAATTTTCACAGAACATTATCTGTTCTTAAACAGCAGATATGAATAATCATGCAACTTGCCATAGATACACAAACTCGTGACATTTCCGGTATTCCCAATTTCTTTCCCAATTGTTTCCTAACTTTCAATCCTAATGTATATGACTGATCATTATAAAGAAGACATTCAGCCGGAAATGTCATTATGTTTAACATTTTTATAACAGAAAAACTGAATTTTCGTCAGGTTTTTTGTTCTGTTGTATTTGCAGGCGATCAATGGAGAATCGTGTGACAAAGACATCATCAGCTCACTCATTTTCTAGTTTCATATCATCCATTCGAGAACCATTTGTCAAAAAATAGTTAATATCTTACATTTCATAACTTTGTTATTCTTCATTCAATTTCGATTAAGTTTTCACTGTTGCTGTGCCCTTGAATTGTAATCTCTTTTTGAAATCAGGCTATTTTAGATATTGTACATGATTTTCCTTAATAAGACTTGGTTCCTGGAAAGAAACACTCGCCTGTTTTTTTCATGTGGAAGAAATTAAAAAGATGAAGGTTACTCATATCGGCGCCACAAAGGGATCGCGTTTATCTAGCCTAGTTCGGATATTCATCCCTTCTTTTTTTTTTCTGCGCCAATATTGCTTTCTTCACATTCCCTTCAGAGGTGTTTATTTGAAAGATAAGAAGGAGCCGGGCATGAAAGGTCAGGAGTTCTGCATCGCCAGGAGTGGGTAAAGAATTGTTCTCTCGAGTTTTCTCGCGTGCCTAGCGGTAAAGCGGCACCCCTAAAAGGTGTGGATAATGCTGTCCACTCCAATTCTCTTCCTGCAATTTTCTATACGTGATTACGTCTAACTAGAACGTCAGAAAGTTGCTCGAGTTTTTATTTGAAGGACATCTTGAATGATTTAATCTGAAAAAAAAAGAAACAAAGTAGAGCAATGATGTTAAAGAGGTGTGAGTGTGTAGTCACGATATTTGAGTTGACTTAGCCTTTGGTAATACAGGAAATTACTCCGTATTACCCTATATTGGGACAATTTCTAAACCATCACCGATAAGTTCGGGGAATGGGGGAGGGGATGGCGGGTGTGAGGGGTGGGAGAGGTTTCAAGGGAAGAATGCTCGATATCGTGTGTGGGTGTGCGTATGTGTTGAAGGTGTGTGCTTGGCTAGGTGGTCGCTAGCGAGTAGGCTAAGTATATTGAAGACCTGTTTAAAGGCATAATTTACCATTTGCAGATGAAACAAAAACGCTGATTTAGCGCTTCAAAATAGTTCTAAAATGTGAGTTAGGGGTAGAAACAACCAATGCAAAAGTCTTAATCATTATAATCCATACGTTAAGTATTGCTAGATATACAAAATGTGAACAATGGTTTTAATAAAATTGTTTCTAGACTAAACTGTCTACAGTCATGGTTTAGTAAGAAAAATAGTGGTATCTCCTTATATTTTAGGCGTTTAATTGCAAGATTTTTTATGTGATAGGATGTTTTGTGATGCAACTGACCTACACACATGTGATAACTAGAACAGGTTTTAAATCACTGCTCCCAATGTTAAACGGTACCTCTAACAAATATTGACCCTGAAGAAAGTGGTATTTTCATCGGGAGCAGCGAAATAAAAGATTTACTTCTTGAAGAATGGAATCAGGTAAAAAAGTTAAGAGGTTCTAGACATTCAACATTTCAAAAACTTTGCTTACGAGCTCACTCAGATTTAAATTCTCAGATTTCTTTTGGTAATTGGTTATACGAATACTCCACATCGTATATATATATACAACGTATATATATTGTCATTATGTCATATGTCGACCTTTTCATGTCATTTATCAGAAAAGTTATTGGGTTCGATACGAATACTCACATCGTATATATATTATATATATATATATATATACAATAAAATAATATAGCACCACTGCTGCTTGCGACTTGACTTTGCACGTTTGTTATTACGCGAGTCACATATCAGACTCAGCTAAATTTTCATGCAAATAAAAATGGAACGTCAATTGCAATAACTTAGAAAGTGACGTCAAAACACATGACCAAGGCCAACTTTTTGTGTGTTTCCCTTAGAATCAGATGCTTACGGACAGGCAGATGAGGCGAAGTTTTGTATCATCTTGTTAAATTGTTTTAAGATGTCACTGATCCCTTTGCTTTCCCTTTAAGGACTTTTGTTAAAAGTGATTGCAACAGACTGAGAGTAGATTTCGTACTGAAAATGAGGTATCAATACATCTCCAAAGATAAAGTTTTAGCTACGTTAATGGTTACTGGGTTGATAAAGTTTCAAATTGCGCGTGCGCAATGTGTCACACACACACACACACACACACACACACACACACACACACACGCACACAATCAATCACACACACACATACACACACACACACACATCTCTATATATTTCATATATATATATATATATATATATATATATATATATATATATATAATTCATAAAGTAAATATATGGAGAGGGAGGGAGCAATGTTCCAAAACTACAGAAGACAAAAAGTACTGTAGATATCTTGTAAGTTATGGGGACCATGAGAGTTGTACATAATGGTACATAATTATAGAGTAAGAACAAGACACGGTGAAAAAGACATGATTACCATTATTTCCTTGAGACAAAAAAAAATCCAGGAATAAAGAAGTGGGAGGCAGGGAGCAAGTGAGAAAGGGGAAGAAAAGGAGCGGGGCGGCGGGGGGGGGGGGGGCGGTAGGAGAGAGGAAGACGGGAGAAAGGGTTCGAGTAATCTAGAGAGATCGGGGTTAATCAGTGTTGAGATGTCTTCCTTTCTCTGCTCTTCCGTGCCATCTCTGTTTTTCTTCAAGAAGATATGACGTGTGCCGAGCGAGCCCTTCTCTCGCTGTTGTCCCGCTGCTCTTATTTTTCTTTCTTCCGCAGCGTCGCCACGATGAAGGAATAATTCCCGCTGGTTCCATTTCGAGACATTTTGGCATCTGGCTCGGCAATATTTTTTTCTGCTCTTTATTATTCGTTATCCCTCCAAAACATACAGATAACGCTGAGGGAAGAGCTCATTCGTTTACATGGAATACTGTCTTTGGAGTAGATTCGATTGCGTATCTGCAGCTTCTTCTGGATGGGTAGGCCCCTACTTCCAAATATGTTCTAAAATCACCACTCATTTTCCCCTCTCAACTTGTTAGGTTATGTTCACATACCTTTTCTTTCCCATATTGTTTGATGAATAGAATGTAAAAGGCGCTAAATGGCTAGAACTGGATTTTTTTTAACGGAAATTAAAGGTAATCTGTTTTAGCTTGGTGTTCTGTCCCAACTTTGGCACCGTAATGGCCGTCAAAGAAGCCGTGGATTCGATTCGCATTACACTTTAAAACGCTGGGTTGCGGAAAGGGGGATTCTTCTGTATTAGCATTGAACGATAATAAGGAAAATGGACGAGTCTTCGCCATCACACTTGCGTGCACATTTTGGAGCAAGTTAAACTTGTCAAAGCTTGCGGCGGATTTGGGAGGTCGCTGAAGATGACATTTGAGACTGCAAATCGGCTGAGCGAGAAATAGATCAGGAAGATACAATTAATTGGTGGCAAGTGAGGTTCAGTCTTATAACCTTGTCGTTTTAGAGAAATCAGAGAGATTAACATGACATTTCGAAAGGACAGCTAACGTTATTTCGGTATTAAACGACTCCGCGTTTTTTGCTACATTGTTGAAATAACCTGAATAATCACGTTGGGTATTTTTCTGTTATTTCTCATTTCAAGCTTGAAATACACGAAGTTTTACCTTCGTCGGACAAGACTTTTCCGTGTTTTTATGCCAAAAATCACTGACATACTTTCGTAGATTAATCCTCCTTGCATGCCTAGAGAAGAGAACCAGAAAGAGTGCGAGAGAGAGAGAGAAAAAAAAAGAGAGAGAGAAAGACCAAGAAAAGAAAAGAAAAGATAAACAAAACGACCTCATTCACAGTGCTTTTTTTAGCTATAGTGATTATTTAACATGTTTAAGAAGATTAATTTGGATCGATTCTTTTTAGAACACTGTTATTTTAAAAAAAAGGATTCTGCAAGTTACGATCTCATTGGATGCTATGATGTAGCTCAAAAGTCAGCAGTGCAAGTAATTGCCCATACAACAAGGAAAAGAAAATAACGAAGGGGTTTAGATTTACAGTTGGATTGATCGGATTAGATCAGAGTCTTTATTTTATAAGCATAAAAGATTTGCATATGAATAGTCTCAAACTTACCGCCTTCTGGAAAGTAACTGAAATATGAACGAAATTATTTTATATCAATTAATTTTGTTATAATTTTTACTCTCCCCTGATGGGAAGGATTGCCCTGTCAGCGATAGCTATACAAAGAACTGATTATTATAGGGGTCCTCTATTCACTTTAATGTAACGTTGCAGACGCACATTAAAGGGATGGTATAGTTTTGGTTGTGAGGTGTGGACTCACATTGTCACTTTTTGAGAGATGATTAGAAACCAATTATATGAAATATTAAGGGGCATATTACAAGTCTAGAAGGAATTCAAAAATTGGAGCCATTTCAAAACAGACTTTCACCAAATAACTTTTGAATTCCTCCAACAATTGTGTGCTCTTTCATATTTCATAAGTGGTTTCTATCAATCATCTGGCAAAAAGTTAAAGCATGAATCCC
Source organism: Diadema antillarum (assembly GCF_040938485.1). Lineage (NCBI taxonomy): Eukaryota > Metazoa > Echinodermata > Echinoidea > Diadematoida > Diadematidae > Diadema > Diadema antillarum. The sequence continues at coordinate 1,138,555 of NW_027271682.1, forward strand.
CATCTCATCCAAAACTATACAATCCCTCTAAGATAACCATCTCCGAATATAAAACTGCACAAAATATCTTGCCCTTACAAAACAAGCACCGTGTAGTTCTACACATGAAGGAATAGCATTTAACGAATTAAACCACAATTCACGTGTGTGTAGTTTGCACTTTTGCTAGAAAGAGCTTTTAAGACATTCCGAATCAAAATTTACAAAACACGCGTGGGTGGGACAGGAAATGCCTGAGGCTGTTTACATAATATCACTGGCTCCATTTCACATTAGTCTTAAATCTCAGAGCTGGCTGGCTGCATGGTTATAACGTACATGCACATTTGAATGACCCACAGTTGATCCTTTACTTTATATGATAAGATCGTCCCCTCCTGATTAATGTCAATTTGCCCGTCTCTAAGGAAAGATTAAGACATGCAGAAAAATTTAACTTGAAACTGCATAACCCGCGTGGGTAGCAGTCAATCGTGCATTGGTTTAAGGTAGCGTGTCAACAATGAATATACCGTAGATGTGACGATCTCAGTAGGTAAAATTGTACAAAATTCAAATTGGTAAGAGAATGCGATACATGAATCTCTAAGAGTGTGGGTTGTTTTTGTACGTAGGTGTTCTTTCGATGCTTCATACTAAAAGATCGAAATTACCCAAATCCTGTCGCTTCAGGTCAAACGTCTTGATATAAATTATACGAAGATATATTGGGAAAAAATACTAATACCTTCTTGTTTCTTATGATATCAGCACACTAACCATGAGATAATAACTTATTGTATCTAGAATTTCAATTAAAGAAGAAAGAGTTTTTTGAATTTCATGTTACATAGTTGCACAAGTATATACGATGATTAAAAAAGATACAATTTAGAATCTTTCAAATAATGGGAAATATTATTCGTAGGTTCTTTTTATTCGATCAGTTGACAATTTCATTGTCTACTCAGTGTAGATATTTTCTCAGATAATAACCCCTACAGAGAGTGTGTAATGTACACTGTACTTTATTGTCTTAAAAGTCTGAGACTTTTCACTGTAAAATTTCACAAAACTCGGCTTTGATAAGCAGTAAAACAGAAGAGAATACTGCAGCTTTCCTCAATTTTAGACCTAGAATAAAACTAAGACATTTTTTGTCTTCCCAAGCAAAAATCATACCCGTTACTTTCTGACAAATTATGATATACCTCGTAATTTTCCTCTCGATCTGCACATAATTCGTAATTCAATTCCACTTGACTGGAAAGCAACAAGAATAATTCAAATCAATTTCAGTTCAATTCATTTTCACATTTCTCACAATGGATTAAATTGTAAAAAGTATAAGCAAAAATTACAGAACTTTTTCAAGCATAAACAGACAAAAACAAATACATAGTACAGTTTTATAATCAAAACACCATCTGTTCAATGTAGAAATTATGATTAGGGTGGTAACGTATTAGAGAAATATGATGGGACCTATGATAATTATACACAACAAGCTCATTTAAGTGTAAGCCCAGAATTATCGGCAGTCGTGAAACGACTAAAAATGTTTAGACCAAATCGGATTGTAATACCAAGTAAAAAATATGAAAGAAGATGATAAGGTGTAACAGGATGCAATAGAAGATACAGCCTATATGCATCAAACTACTATCGTCTTGAAGTACATCATCGCCCGGCCACTGAGATGATTTAAACAACATTTTAGTATCCAAAACCATTGAAAATTTAGGAGATGACGATGATATAGCCTCTTCTATTTTGCGTGTATAGTCGTGTGATAGTTGCGACTGATACTATACATATCGGTTACAGTACATTAATTTTTTTATCCACTTTAATTCGATTTGAATCCTCTTCTGGTATTTTTTTTTCTCTCTTTTTATCAAAGTTAGTCAGAACATATTGTGAAATTTCCACATACAACGGATGGAATTAGACAATGTAGGAATCAACTCCTCTGCACTAACAAGACGCAATCGTTACATCCCCTCTTTTAAAGCACTGTTTAAACAGGGAATTGGGGTGCCTCTCAGGTTTAAATCAAAGTTTGGTCCTCAATCTTATGGTATCTACATGTAGAACTTGGGTCTAGCACCGCTATGACTACTATCAGTAGGTTTCCTGTACTGATGTAGGCCTATATGCCTTAGCAAATAATTCCTCTCCTTTTGATTTTGCTATACAGTTTTCCCGGATTGATCGCTAGCCACGACCTAAGAAGGAAGAAACCTAGGAACAGTTACCAGGTCATTACACTCACGGGTAAGTGCATTCGATATTACAATGATACGCTTTTTTTTTGAGAGAGAGAGAGAGAGAGAGATTACAATACAAGAAAAGAAAAACAACAAAACTTTGTGATGGATGGATTAATGATATTGAAGAAATTCAATTCGAAAATATAATTTCATCGTCAATCCATTCCGGATGCAGCTTGCTACGTTGAGTGATTTGCAAGCACGTGACTGCTCGTACAATACAATACACCAGGGAATCAGTCCTTGTCCGTATCAAGTGACAGACAATACGTCTTCCAATTTTATAAAAATGGATGATTCTCTTCCATTAGCGCACAGGCAAGATGACCGAAATTACCGTGGGGAACCAGCTGCAAATGCATTGTGACGGAAAACGGCATACGCAGGAAAAAAAGATAACACGAAAAAAAAAAAACCCCGGAAAAACGTATATTTTGTTGTGGACATGTTTGTAAGGGACTTTCGTTTTTTGCAGTAAGTGCAACAGAACAGAAGCTGAGTTCATGAATTGAGAATTGATCCAGAGAAAATTGGAAAGGAAAGAGAGAAAGAAATAAAGACAGACAGACAGAAAAGACAGACAGACAAACAAACAAACAGAAAGGACGAGAATAAGAAGAAGAAGAAGAAGAAGAAGAAGAAGAAGAAGAGAGAGAGAGAGAGAGAGAGAGAGAGAGCAAAGATATACGGCCTTTTTTTTTGTGCTAACCTGTCTTGGTGGTACTCCGAGACTTTCCGTATCCGGGCAATGACATTTAAACTCGTCAGAGGTCCGGAAGTCACCTCTATCTAAAACGATCAAAGCAAGCTCGCTGCACTTTTTGAGACATTCATCTATCTCTGCATCCCGCTCCACGAAACCTTGATATGCTATTAAAAACCGAACAGGAAATGATCCTCATAACATGTGGAAATGGACACGACTTTTGACAGACAAAAAAGAGCGTTGTGCCAGTAGCCGGGACATGAAACAAAAAACAAAGAATGAACCCGGAAGCTCTGATAAACGCAAGCAGATAGGAAAACCAGTAACATGATATCTATCTATCTATCTATCTATCTATCTATCTATCTATCAACATGTCTTTCTACTTCTCTCTCTATACGTATACAAGACGCACGCACACACGCACGCACGCACACACACACACAACACAAACATAAACACATACACGTGACATGCATAAAGATCTTGTAGGCCTATAGTTAGTGTGTGTGTTTGTGTGTGTGTGTGTGTCTGTGTGTATGTGTTTGTGTATGTGAAACGAGATAGAGAGAATGAGTGAGTGAAGGAAGAAGACGAGAATAAGATGAATGAAAGACGGAGTGGAAAGGTCAGTCCCAGTCAGTCAAACTTTGTAACCCTTTTGTGTATGCGAGGTATCGCAAGCTTGTTACAACGCATTTTCTCTTGCGCGAAGAAATCTTGATTGCAGTCGCTCATAAGAAGCGCGCTCCCAGCTTAGCTTGACGATAATATAACAGAAACCATGAAAGCACATCAAATCATATTGAAATTGTGATAGAAGATCAAAGAGGAAAGAATAGTTAGATAAGAGAATATTCATGTAAATGTTGAGTGGGGGTTCAATCAGTGGGAATTGGACAAAGAGATAGAGCGACAGCGACAGGGAGAAAGAGGGAGGGATACGGGGAGCTGGAGAAAGGAGAGGACCTATGAGCGGTAAACGGAAAGTGGTGCTCCGTCATCTTTACTAATAATTAATGAGTGATCATCCAGGGCATTGTAGAACAGGTCGAAACTGGGATGTAAACATCTGCGTCAGGGCATCACGCTATAACCACTCACGCTGACACATGTTAAACAGTGACTTCACATCTGAAGTAGATCAAAGCGGTGATCCACATGTGCCAAGTTTATCTTTCTCTCTCCCACTCCCTACCGCTCTCTCCCTCTGTCTCTTTCTTTCTCTCTCTATCTCTCTCTCTCTCCCGCTGCCCCTGATCCTTAACTATCTTCTCATGTGCTGTAAAATTCCAGTCCTACCAGCGCGTGTTGCATGTTTGACGTCCGTTGAAAAGAGGGTGTAATGTATATAGGTCGAGCTGACAGAAAATCGTTCTTCCGCCTTCGATCTGTGCCGCTACAGAGCTGGGCCGGCGCATAAACTTGCCACTGTTCATCTGGCCTCGCCATCCATCGCTCAGGTATTCCGCCCCGTGCGCACAGACAGCAGCGGAGCGGTCCCGCCGCCGCACGCAGGGGTGGATTCGAGTTCACCTGTTGTGAAGAATCCATCACAGGGAACCAGGTTTGATTGCCTTGGTCTTATCAAAACAGTGGCCGGCTGGTCACGGGTAGAAGTGGAGGTAAATTTAACCCATCGCCAAGAGCGCAACAGGATGACGAAAAGCAAAAAACAAAACCAACACCCTCCACGTCACGTATTAAACCAAATACAGTAGGCCACTCTGGAAAAATGACACATTGGATAAGAGGTCAGTAAACTTTAATAGAATCGATTCGGTGTACGGAGTTCAACTTCATTTACGGCTATCTAAAATAACAAATTTTGTGTACAGTTTACTCTCACTCGCCAAAGACAGTTTGAGTTAGGCTAGCGGTATCTACATCCATTCCTGGAGTCAGACAATCATGCAAATGATTGCGATAAAAACAACTCAGAGCAAGCGCGTTACATTTGGTCGCCTAAGCGAAATAACTTTTTTTTTTTTGTTCTGTCACGTATCCATATTTTTTTCTTGACAGATTGGTTTATATTTATTCGAACATTATGCATAAAACAGCAATTATTAATCTTTTGCAGGCATTTGTTTCTACAATGGAAGTAGTAATAAGCAGAGAACTGATCCAGGACTGTTTTTTCCGTTAAAGGTAATGTTTACCATTGGGAGCAGTGATTTTAGAATTGTTCAAGTTATCACATTTGATGCAAATGTGTAGGTCTGTTGCGTCACAAAACATCCTACCATGTAAGAGACTCGCAATAAAGCCTAAGTTACTAGGAGATATACATCACTATTTTTCTCACTAAACCATAACTGTAGACGGTTAAGTCCAGAAACATTTTATTATAATCATTGTTCACATTAAATTGTGTATTTAACAATACTTAACATTAATTGTACTGATTCAAATTTTGACACTGGTTATTTCTATCCCTAACTCACAATCAAGAACTATTTTGAAGCACTAAATATGGGTTTTTGTTTCATCCGTAAATGGTAGATGTATAATGCTTTTAACTTCATAGTTATAGTGAAATGAACAAGGAAAAAGTTTTTATTTTACTTTATTTTAATTCGTACTCAGGCTCGGTTGAAAAAGAGAGAGAAAAATCGTGGATGGAACATCGGTAACACAAAGATACGTGCTTCCTGATTCATATCTATTTTAAAGGCTGATGCTAAAGGTACTAGCGGATTTACATAATCCACGTGGGATGAGGGAAATACGCTGTGGGGTATTGTGTTGAGAAACCAAAATGATTCGCCCTGAGTAAGTGCATGGGACCCCCCCCCCCCCCACCTCCCTGAGACAACGATGGAAAACAGTGAAGAAAGTCACATGACAGTAGGAGGAAGAGAGAGAGAGAGAGAGAGAGAGAGAGAGAGAGCATGGATAGAGAGTTTTGTGAAAATCTCTCTCAGACGAATCCAACACAATCTGGATAACAGTCAATACAACATCATGCTGTTGACAGATACTGCATGGCATCTAAGATATCCATGTACTTTAGTAGGGACAGTTCAGAGCACACGTACAAGACGCAAACATGCACATCTTAAAAAAAACACCTTTTTAGAATTCATTCATTTTGCCTGTTTATCTACATATCTATCTATCTCCTTATCTATCTATCTCTCGTGTCTGTCTATGTATCTGTATTTCTGTTATTAATATGGGCATAGTCGTTCATGGGGTATGATTAAACATAAGTATACATAAACATCCATGTGGTTTCATACGCACGATTAAATTAACTGTTATGATAGAAAAGACTTAGAATATATTTGAAGCAACATAATTATGTGCATCAGATATAACTACCATTAAGAGATAATTATGTACGGTCACTTACACGCTCTTACCTGATACAATTACCTACATAACAGTCGTGATTATATTTTCACAGCTGAGTCATATTGTGAGGGCAGATAATTGTCATCTCTCGGGAGGGACAGACAAGGGGGAAGGGGGAAGAGAATTACCTCCCCTGGTCAGACATACACTGGCAAAGATCCGAGTAGAGATGAGATATGAACGAATTGTTAAGAAAAAAAAAACACTCTAGCAAATAAATTAAGGGGTTGCATGCACATGAATAGTTGTGTGTACATGTGTTGGTGCGTTAATGTCTATTGGCTTGCATGTGTGAGTGCGTTTGCCACCTACGACAAGCCCATTCTAATTCTGACATTAATGTACGACGGATGGATATTGTCTTTGTTGGTGTCGATACCGTCTTTTAAATGTCAGGTATTTAGCTTTAATGTATGACAATAGAGTCACTGTAGCCGAAATCATTTCACTCTATGAAAAAACGGTGGAGTTGTTTTTGTTGTAGATGTTTCCTAGTTATCCCCGGAAAAGAATTTCCTTTCGAGTGAACTTAATAAGGAACTATTTAAAAACAGAAAAGAAGAAAGAACTTAAAGGTGTGTCTTTAAAGGAGACCTCCGGGTGATTCTCAGATTTTTACATTTGTACAACTGTAAATTAGTTATACTGAGGACAGAGTTTCAGAATTTGTGATAATTTGGATGAAGAAAAAGAGTATTTAAAAAAATAGAACAAATTGCAATGAACAAGGACGATGACATGGCAGAGTCACCATAAGAATGCATGAGTTGGGGCTCAAGGAAGCAGAACAAAAGAAGAAGGCATGCATAGATTATAGACAGATGAACTCGCAAGCAAGCGGTATTGTTATGGAATTACACTGCTATCATTTCTGAAATATGTGAACCTTCTATGTCATCATCCTTGCTCAGTGTAATTTGTTTAAGGTTTTTCAAAGAATTGTTTCTCTGCTCAAGAACCACAATAAATTCCACAAATCTATACAGGGAGTTGTCGATTTATGTACTACATGATGTGAAATTATGAAAATCGTCTGGAATATCCCTTTAAAGGTCTCCTATAACCAGAATATCGGTAATTGTTAAGTTGCAATAACTCCCTTGGTAAGCCTACGTCATTAGAAAAAAAAGTCATGAATTTTCTATAAAACGGGAATTTCATGTTTCAAGGTTTGAAACTGATCGGAATTGAATAGATCCTTATCACTATGATGACACAATAGGGCATTATTGCTTGGTTGGCGACATGACGTCATTACTGCATCAGCATTCTGCTGGAAATGAATGTCTTTTAGGAAATATGAAGAACGTTCCATGACCCTGAAGTGTGGTAGTAAAGAAATCGAATGACAATCCACTTCCATATTGCTGAACACTATTATGCTGAAAGTAACATTATCATAATTTTAACCACGAGACTGTGCGGAAATGGTGACAATACGGATGGGAAAGAGAGAGAGAAATATAATGACAATATTAAGCTTTTTGTCTGTGTCTCAATTCCTCACTCTTGCGGAATAGTTGTTGACCTTAGATAGAAAAGAGGTAGATATTTTGCTAAAGACATTTTCATACTCTTACTTGGTTATTTTTCAATAAAGCTGATGACAAAAATTGTAGCTGACGATGATTCGGTATATAGGTTCAGTATCGCTTCCGTTATTGAAGTAAGATGAAACGTATTTCCGTGCAATGCAGAGGCGGTTGACACGTGTTTCTGCTTTAACATGATCAAAGTGTAGTGTGCAAGTGATGGTGATGAATATTGCCATGGAGATGAAATCATTCGGATGTAGGCATGGTGATATGGGTGTAAAATGGCATTCCTTTTCCGCCCTTGGTGCTCTGGTGAGCGTGACGGTGTTACCGACTCACATCCATTGATTATGACGGTATAGGCGTTGTGTTCCTTCTGCAGAATATTTGCATAAAGTGTTTGATTGAGCTTTTATTTTATTTTTTTTTTTTGGGGGGGGGAGGTGTGGTTTCTCCATGTAGTCAGGAGTTAAAGTTATTGTGAGAAAGAGCTTTATATTCTGCCAAATCATACATAATGCAGACTCTAAAATGCTTTCCGAGCAAGTATCTAACTTGCCATGTCAGTTAGAATAATCCCGTTTTCTTTTTTCAAATCAAAGTACAGTATATCAGGAATGGTAAATTTTGACTGAATTCGATTGTCGTCGAAGTGAATAAATCCGTAGTAAGTGGTATTGGTATTCGCCTTGAGTGGTATTGTGTGTATGCATTTGGGTATTTGTGGGTTTCCTTCTCTTACTTCTCCGCTAATTCACTTGCCTATCAGTCTGTCTTGCTGACTGTCTGCCTATCTGTCTGTCCGTCTGCTTTCTCTCTCGTCATCACACTTTACACTTGCAATCTTTCACCGTTCTTTTTCACATAAAATCTGAGCCCTGGGCACATAGGGCTACTTTAAACTTCCCCTAGAACCTCGTTTTGGGAGGCAATATTTGTTTCTTTGCCGAAAGAGGAGGCATTTTTGACGAGCTGTGCAAGAAACGTTTATTGGATTCGCTCTCCGTCAACGCCGCTTATTAGTCGTGATGTGCACTGCCTGACATTTACAAACAAGCGCGCAGTGCACCCCCGAGAGTTAAAGGCGCAACGGTCCCGAGTTGACGGAGTCTTCGCTTACGTAGTCGTAAATAATAGAGTTCTGTACCGCGCGCTAAATCAGTTCAACTATAATGCCACATTTTAACTCGCCACTCAACAGGACATACTGGTTGCCTGTCACGACCACATCTGAAAACCACTCACGTCATATTTACTGACCTAACCCTTGTCGCGCAAGGTTACACTTTATCGACGAAGCTGTCAGAACATAAAACACTCTCAAGAAAAAGAAGTAGGTCAATGAATCGTAATGAAAGCTTCAACGTCAACAGATTCCTACGACAGAAATCACAGTGTATCTAGACAAAGCTTGCAGCTGCAGCAAACCAGAAGGAGGACGAGACTGATGATGATGACGAAGGAGAGTGTCTTTTTAATAATTCCATCGAATATTTACTTCGTCATTATGAGCGTGAGCTGTTTTCAAATTAGTTTGCATGGCAATGTGTACAAAGTGTATTTGTATGACTATGTGAGTAATTAGAAATTATTCGGTAAATGCACACAAAATGAGCATTTTTCTTGCTTTAATAAAGTAAATTCCATTAAAGTAACACAGCCATTGACAACGGGGGAAGTTACAGAGGGGGTCGTTTCGTCAATCTAATCGGTGGCGCCGGCTGCTTCAAAAGACTGGTTCTTTAAAGAGGATCGGGTCTTGTGGTTGAGGTCATGGAACCAAAACGGCGTCAGTTAGTGAACAGCCGCCGAATATCAAGCAGGGGGTTAATGGGAGTGCATAGCAGGCAAAATGGCTGAAATGTGACGATGAGGTTGGATCATATCGAGTACCGACTTTCACGGGGAGTCTCCGCTTGTCTACGACGGAATGTGGTGAACTTGGTCGTCACACAACGCAAGTTACCACTACTTGGCGACTTTAAAAATCATTCAACAGACCCGACGTAGAACCAGTTGGCCTTTTTGTTTGTTTGTTTTGTGTGTGCGTCTGTGTTTGTGTGTGAGAGAGATAGATAGAAAACTTGAAGATGAAATATAGACAAGTGACAGAGATAGAAAGAGAAGAGAAAGGAATGGAGAGGAAGAAAGAGACCCCAGGCTTGCTGGCGGAGCTGGACGACAAGAGAGTAAGGTAACGGAGTGGACTTCTCTCAAAGGAAACGCGGTACCGTAAGCAGCTATTCCTAGAAATATGTCAAAATCCATGCGATTACTGTTAAAAATACTTTCTAAATTAAACCCGTCATTCCTTACTCTTGGTCGTGCTTCATATCAAGTGTATGAGGAATTACAATACAGATAAGTTAAGAAAATCTTCTTCAGTTTTACATATTGCATCTTTTTTTTTTCAAGATTGGCCCTCTTCTTTTCCGATTTCAGTGATCAATAGTTTAAGGCGATAGAATGGTATTCTCTGAGTACCTTGGTTATGACATTTCTTGTAAAGAAATATTGATCAATTTGTTTGTAATATGGAACTCCTGGGTCTTGGTGATATTTGTTTTTTCTAAAAAAAAAAGATGATGAGCCCACGACTCTACCAATTCTTTGCCAGTTATCTAAAGCTGAGTAAATCCCTTCTCTAAATTGCAAAGAACAAAATTCATGGGTTGTGTTTGATAACCTTGACGGTATACGAATATACAGATTGTACACCCGAAGCTATCAGCATTTGAAAGGCAGTTGAGGGGTTAAACTGACCTTGCCTAATTGGCTTTCCAGAAGGAGCCAGATTCGTTCTGCTGTCTTGCTTTTCTTTTATTTCCCTCTTCTCTTCATATGACGATGGAAAGGTTAATGCGTGTTGGAATCACAAGGGATATTTCAAATATGACGGCGATTATCAGGCAATTACAAGAGCTGCGCAATGACAGGGTTTGTCATTAGGGAAGGTCCAAATGAGCATCATCGGCAGATTGTAGAAAAATGATCCAGAGAATATTTTTACAGTTTATTTGTTTGTGGTAAGATCGCTCTCCGTTAGAAAGGCCATTATAAACTCTGCATCTCTAAAAGGGGGAGAAAAGGAGAAAGAGAAAAGGCTAAGAGAGGGAGAGAGAGAGAGAGAGAGGGGGGGGGGGGAGGAGGAAGAGAGTGAGTGCGTGTGTGTGGGGGGGGGCGTATCAACCATGAGGTGTAAACTTAAATAGTTAGGATCATGTTGTGTACAACATTTCAAACATTCTTGCACAATCTTACATAAGATTAGATTACGAATCAGCGATTTCATAAACTTTATCATGTAATTGTGGAACGTATTCATATTCGTCAAAACATTTTGCAATGTACCTCCTATGGTTGAAAGAGCACAACTTCATGAAAACACATTGCATAGGATAACTAACGATAAAACGATGGTAGATTAGCGCAATCAATGAAATTTTGATTACCGACGTATTCGTATTGAACGTTTATGCGACAGTTAAACTAGACGAATCTGGATATTTACATAATCATGATGAATCCAAGGGTGAAAATGATGTCCCGATGTGATTTTTTACGGAGTAGTATTCGATTTCACCAAATTTCCCAAATGTCGCAGAAATCACAAAGTTTCGTACTTCTAGTTCTAGTTGATATAAAAGTCATCTTAAAGGGATCGTACAGTTTTGGTTGAGACCTAATTTCAGGTTTCTAACACTTTTTGGTCAGATAATGAGAAACCTCTTATGAAATATGAAAGAGCATGTAATTCTATGAGGAATTCAATGTTTATTTGATGAAAATTGGTTTTGAAATGGCTGAGATATCCAAATAAGAGCAAATCTAATAAAGTGTGGGACCCACACTTTATTACGATCGCTTTGTTCTACTTTGTTTTTGGATGTTTCAGTCATTCCAAACCCAATTTTCATCAAATAAACTTTGAATTCCTCTTAAAATGGTATGGTCTGTACTTTAACATAAGTGTTTTCTTGGTTTCTCGCAAAAAGTTAAAAGCCCAATTTTCATCTCCACCAAAACTGTACCATCCCTTTAAGGGTCCTGTTGACCTTTGGGAGCAGTGATTTGAAAATATTCAAGATATCACTTTTGATGCATACTGTATAATGTAAGTCAGTTGTATCACAAAACATGCTACCATATAGGATTTTTGCTATAAAGCCTGAAATAGAAGGACATATCACTATTTTCTCATTAAACCATGACTGTAGACGGTTTAGTCTGGGAACATTTTTATCATAACTATTGTTCACATTTTACATATCTAACAACACTTAACATCGATTATGCTGGTTCAAATTTTTACATTGGTTGGTACACTATCCCTAACTCACATTTTAAAACTATTTTGAAGCACTAACGCAGGGTTTTTGTTTCATCTGCAAATGGTAAATTATGCCTTTAACCCTCAGCATACACATCATTAACTATTTGTATAATTGCTCACAGCAGTTCCTGTTGCTGTTGGGTTTTATGCCTTTAACCCTCAGCATACACATCATTAACTATTTGTATAATTGCTCACAGCAGTTCCTGTTGCTGTTGGGTTTTGTTTTTTCTACACAAGCTGGTGCGACTAGCTGGACACATTTGTCATAAATGTTTGTCGCGTACAGATGCCATTTGCAGATAGGAACTTGCAGAATTATCTGATCGGTGTCATTCTCTTTTGTATGTAGAATGTGCTGATTGAGCAAAGATAAGAATTTCACACCTGATGGCCCAATGGTCTTCGTACCACCATCCTAAAAAAAAAAAAAAAAAAAATCATATATCGCTTCTATGGCAACATGATGGGAGTTACAGTACAATATAAGGAGTAAGGACGGCATCGTTTCTATTGATCGCGAACTCATTGAAGTCTAGCCGAGCGTATAGAGAAGCAAGAGCGGGTGAAAGTTAATGGGCGAGGAAGGCAGATTATCGCTTCTGATCAATTAACCCTTTCCCTTCGGGATATTCACAAGTTCCGAATATGCTCTTCGCGGGATCTATCAGATTTCGTGGGCAAGGGATGCCGTCGGTCGGGGACTTGCGCTGCTTGAATACAAGTCATTAAACATGGCTCCCTGATGACTTTATCCTTGATCGGGCACTCGTGGCGTCTTTAACTCTGTGTAGCAATCAACTTGGAGCACACTAATGCATCCAAGGAAAGCGCCTACTTTAAAGGTACTCTATAAGCCACCACAATCTCTGCTGCTCTGACATTGTGCAAGCATGAAGCTATGAAAATTTAGGGTTGAAAATTGACGCGGGCTTTTGCGACTGACCTACTCGACCGTACTCAATAGTTTACATACTGTAGGAGGCAGTGCAAAATGATATAAACCATACAGTGAATGTTTTACTACCGTGATGGTGATATTGGTTAAAAGGTTTCTTGATAAAAACATTATGATCATGATTCTGAATATTTTTAATGCTGTTTGTTTGTGTGTGTGTGTGTGTGTGTGTGTGTGTGTTTGCGTATTTTAATATCATACAACTCTGTCAGTTATAGTTAGACAGTGCCTTGCATATTCAAAGTCACGGGTGCAATTTAATGCAACTTCTATGAACCCAAGGAGATTCGAGAGATAAAGTCACAATAGTCTTATTTCCTTTGATCACAATCATGTTTGATGCCGCCACTCAAAAATAATCGAAGAATGTGTCAAACAAAGTGGACTTTCCCCACAGATGTGAGGACAATGGATTTGAGTCTCATTGCGTAGTGATCCGCCGCTCTATTGGGAAGAACTTTTTTTGTGATGGTAATTACTTTTTTTGCTATCCGTACTTTAAAGATGAAGGGTACATAATGGTAAAGACAAGGGGATTTGCGAACAGAAATTCAGATTGCTCAAACAGACGGCGGCATCAAACGGCAAGATCAAAGGCACAAAATGCACCTGTGGAATTCTCTTGAGCATCCAAAGAAAACTGACAGCTCAGCTGTTTGAATGGTTATAGCCTGTTGGACCTCCATCTCCTGAACCTCCTTGGTAAACTATTGAAAACAAGTTTATGAGTTGCGGCGCAAGATCTTCAAAAGGGGGTCTACAACTCTAAGTACAAAGAATTAAAGTTCCAAAAGAGGGAATGGACTCTTTGTAAGGGTCATAGTGAATGACTATAGATCTCTTGGAATTCAAACATCAGACACACACGTAACTTGGCGATTTACTAATGTGAACCCATCATTGTGTGATGTACAGTTCATTTTCTAGTACGGTTTCCAGTGTATGTCTGTTGTGTTTGTCTGTTTGTTTTTGGTTCTTACTTTTGTTTTGCCGTTCTTTTTCCGTTCTTTTCTTTTGAAACGCAACCCGGACTAGTAATGTTTTATTCAGTACAGATTACTGAAAAGTTCACTTTACAGCTCCTTACTCCATTCCTCGATGTAGATAAGTACATGTCGAGTAGCGTCTCTCCCACACTGATTACTAGTACCTTGTTCTGATTCCTAGTACCTTGTTCTGATTCGTCCTGAACATTAACGTCCAACAGCGTCATTCGCGCCAAATAGGAGAATAGCATGGGCGAAGGCAAAATGCATGATGGGAAGGCAGAGCATGTATCAAATGTCGCACCTCGCCGGATGTAACAAAGGTCTGCCCTCTAATAAAATAATCGGCAAACACTCTAGGGGTAGTTTTCTTCGGCATGCATCCTTGGAGGATACCGTAGCCTATCTTCTGATCTTCCCTGACGAGGTCGCACATACTTTTCTGCGCGGCTGCCGTGAAATGGGAGCCTCTTCCCGCCAAAACGCCAACGGTAGTCATGACAACGATCCCACACTCCTCGTCCTTAAAGCATCGACTTGAAATCTGAGAGACGGGGAAATATGCGAGATCGTGTTTCCATCAACTTCGAATTTCTGGGTTCCAGAATATCCATAGCTCTTGGCAATGGCCTTTTCGTTGACGTGGGAAAAAATGAACAGTAATGTTTTATTACGAAATGGCACAGACAAACAAGCTCTGGTAGGAGTCTGAGCAAATAAGAAAGAAGATTCACATTACATATGGGGATACTTACCATCAATCATGAGAAAATGGTGGGAAAAATAAGAATCCGCATTTGACAAACATCTAGTGGGTGTTATCCAACGTCTAGCAAAATGAGACATTCAAAACTACTGCAAAAAGAACTATTTTTCAAGAAAACTTGTTTCGTATAACTCAAAACGGACAATCATGCATTGGCGACAGTATGCTGAGATTCACCAATACGCTGGTTGGAAATAAGTAATGAGGGGCATGGCGCTTTGTCGGCAGAAATGTCAACCTCAATCTGAGAAGAACTGTCCTTGAAAGATTTCTTCAAGGTAGTTTGTTTGGATCAACGGGATGTCATATGCAAACTCTTACACCCATCTTTTGTTGTCTGTATAGAAGGGATTTCCTGGGCGTATTGGAAAGGGCATGTTGCAATTCTTGGTCATTCTCGCAGTTAGGTGAATCTTATGGGAAGTCAGCGATGGGTTTGGGCTTCGTAATCCCGTAGGATGCTTCGAGGGATTTTCCTTCATTTTGAAAGACGTTTTTCGACCATTGCGCCTGAACCATTGAGTAAGTCCATGTAAGGTCATGAAAGAAGGCGTCCATTATCTTAATGCTGGGACTGCAGGACAAACATTTACCAACCAAATACTTATCCATAAAACAAAATGTAGAGGAGCAGCGGGACTCTATCTTTTTTCCCCCAATCGAGGGGTGACCTTTTTGGATTTGAATGGTATGAGCATAGATATAGATGTCCTTCAAATTTAAACCTTTAACATTTTCGCATCGCAGCGGTAAGTGTATCTGAAGTATCTCCGATTCAGAAGCAGACTACATAGTGGATTTTGATAACAGAGGTTGGAGTTCGTCGTCGATGAAATATTTAACCCTTAAGTAATGCAGATTTCAAAGATTAACAAATATGGAAGCTACGGTTGCAAAAAAACAACCAAACAAACAACCTAGATGCAGCTGATTACGTGAGAAAATGTTGTGTGAAATGTAAATTTTGCATTACAATATCTTACATATATGTATATATACCGTCTCCATTTACATCGTTGCAATATTAGTTTTGGAACCATAAATGATTAAGAGTGTCATCATTACAATTGATGTTATTGATGGCTTGATACAGCAATATTTCGATAGAGATATCACAGTATTATAATATCTTCACTTCTAATGGATGGTGTGAGTAAGATAGATGGCGAGGGCGTGTGGGTGTTTGAAATGGAGGAAAACCGACCATATCACCTCTAAGTCCGCAAAGAAGCTTTGGAGCTTTTGACACGCCACGATGTCATGTCAGCCGACAGATTGTATCCATCTCTACCCTATTTATGTTTGTCTACCGGATTCACCTCGGAGGAAGATTCCTCCTTATTCAGCCTTATTGGATGAGGGAAGCTTTACACGACTCTTCTATACCCAGCACATGTGGGTCACCATGGCAATGAGCTTGTTCATCGATCGTCTCCTCCTCCCAGAGAACCGGGAAGGCGTCAAGGGAGAAAATTAAAGAACACGAAGGAAGAATCAGATAGAGGCGGAAAATGCTGTCGGTTGAGATTAAGAACGAGAGAGAGAGTGAGAGAAAGAGAGAAAAAAAAAAGGAGGGAGCGGGAGAGAGAGGGAGAGAGGGAAAGAGAGGATTGGTTGGCTGTTTATATTGTGTTTCATAATTTATCATGATATACAGAAAAGCATATGGTTTTTGCGAGAGATAGACATATATAAAAAAGATAGGGGTTGGTTCGCCATGAATAAGTGGATATGTAAATATTTTTGTTTATAGGCTTGTGAATGTATGATTGTTTAAAAGGACGAAGGAAGAAGGAAAAGAGATAGAGAAAGAAAGAGAGAGGGGGAGAGGAAGAGGGAATGAGTAATGTGAAAGCAACAGCTGTATAGTTCATCAGCTGCCGGTCAGGATCTGGAGGCGAGCGATAGCAATTTAGGTCTTTCTTGCTTGCTTCAGAAGAACACAACGCCAAGTACACCATTTGTAAGCTACCCCCAAAAACCTTCAATTTACTATATTATCATGAAAATACTTGCCTCAGGGGAGTGAAGCGGAGTAAAAGTACACTTTCAATTTCCAATATCAGGCAAAAAATACGTGTTTTCGAAATATAAGGCATGCTTGTTGCTCACTCTTATATCAGAGTTCTATAAAAGTGGCACTTAGTATAATGCGTCTTAACCATGTCGATTTTGAAAATATGACATATTATTCGAGAGAGTAACAGGTGGAGATTTTGAGGCCGAAATGGAATGTCTTTACATTTAAATGGTAGCAGTGAATCTGGCATGTCATATTGTAAATACAAGTCATTGCACGTCTGTTGACAATCAAGACGTCTCAAGAATTTCCACCATGCATGGTCCCTTATTTTAGTTGATATATTTACACGTACACCTGCTCTCCTTTAACGTGCATTAAGATGATCTTAAAAGTATTGTCTCTATAACTGAATACGGCTGCCTTTTCCAAGTTGTTCTTTCCTCTTTCTAACAATACATGAATAACACAATATACATGTAGGTAGTCGCAAATTCCAATCCATGTGCGAAATCGCACACCGCGCTGCAACAGTTCTAAGTTCGTGACGCCTCATAACCATATCATGCATGCTCATTTATAATGTGGCATAGGAGATGGAGGGGGCGGAGTGTAACATTTATCAATATTTTAGCTTGGATAGCCTTTTGCCATTTATAAATTATATCTGTAATCCTAATGCCACGGTAACGATACACTGTTGTGAAAGACATCCACATGAAAATGTATGGAGAATCGATCTTCTGAAAAAGATGACGATAAGTACGGAGGCGTTATCTCAACAAGAACGAACGAGATACGTGACCACGGGTTAAACTAGAAAGATGAAAAGTTACGCATGCAAACACACAGCCATACATTGACAGACAGACAGACAAACAGACAGACAAACAGACAGAAAAACAGACAGGCAGACAGATAGACAGATGGACGGACAGACAAACAGACAAACAAGGGCAATTTCTGCTGTAATGACCCAGTTTATCAGCTCTTGTCAAGGGGATCCTCTGAAGCATTCAATTGATTTTCCGTCACGAGACAGCCGCTTCCCCGAAACATGATCGAGTATATCTCAAAGCCGCGAGACCTTCTCAACAATTATGTCCCCTTCATAAAAAAGAAAAAAAGGTCATTTGAAATCGAAGGCGGTATACAATGCTTATCTTAACACAACTTATCTTGATCACACTGTACTGGGTAGATGTTGTAGGCTATACATGACTGACATTTCAAAAAAATGTTCATTATTTTTATCAACTTCATCCATCATCTCTATATAGATTAATTGGTTACAGTCGATTGATTGATTGATTGATTGATTGATTGATTGATTGATTGATTGATTGATTGATTGATTGATTGATTGATTGATTGATTGATTGATTGATTGATTGATTGATTGGTTGGTTGGTTGGTGGATTGATTCGTCGTTTTATTCAATTACCAGTAATATGTTATCTAAGTATGTATAAGCAAACAAAGTTAGGCTTTAGTTATGATGCCTGGTAAATATATCAACAAACAGACAATTTGTATTAATGTTAGATAACCGCAACTTGCTTTAGAACTTTGGTGAACCACAACTTGTTTGAACGTGGCTCTCATGAGAGAACTGAAATTGGCTCCCCAAGCAATTGCCGAGCAAGACTTACATAAATTCTGACGGTTGATAAGCTAATTGCTTGGAAATAGGCTGCGTTGGGATTCAACTTAGGTTTCTCGAAATCGACACGTAATACATCAGATTGAATTAACCTGTCAGGGAAGAAAAGTAGCTGGTACCGTGATATACATTTCGGTTTCGATTTCGTTTTAGCTACTGGGGAAGAACTAAGAAGGAAAGGTCTGCTATCTCTGTTGAATGCTTGTGTGAGATTCTTGTCTCTATCATGTCTATAGCATCACTGCCGATACCGTAGTAGCCGAGATGCGTAGCAGTGTGTGGGTACGTGTGTGTGCGTGTGCGTGTGTGTGTATGTGTGCGCGCGTGTGTGTTGTTTATGTTATTGTTCAAAGACATTACAAAATCTCTTTGTTATTGTTATAGTCGTAGCTTTCGTTACTCACTCATTGACATGTGTTACCCGCATCCATTTTAAAGCGTCAAGCTTTTGAGTACAATGTTTATTGTATAATGCATGAAGACCAGATCTTTCTCACAACAGGAAGGACGTGTGTGTGATTTGATTAGCAGTGTGTTAATCATTTCAGAGATCTCGTGCTGTTAAGTAGTCCTACATTTTGAGAGATAGAAGAGAATCGATATCTCACTGTTCCAGCGTTCAATTATCTTCTTTTATGTCTCTGAGGTTAAGCTAAAAAAAAAAAAAAAAAGACTGTACGTCAGATTTAGCTCCAAGTTTGATAATTATGTTCAGACATAAAGGTTTGAAAAATAAGCGATTCTTTGCTTTTAACGACTATCACTGTCGTGCTTGTCATGTTTGTTGGCGGGTAGCGGAAATACAATGCTACTCATTCTACACTTATTGCAAGCGTCTTTTCCAAAAGCTGCCATAAAAAAGGGGGGGGTAACGGTACTTGCGTTTACGAAATTACACAATTTGGAAATGTAAATTAGAATAATGAGGAATGAGGATCGACAAGTCAAGACGCCATCCTTTCGTGTCGGGGAGATTGCGCCTAAACACGAATCTCTCGCCTCCATTCGTGCTCGTTCATTCGGCTTTGGGCGAAGGGGACACAGTTTACATATATATTTTTCTCATTCTTCTCTTTCCTTCTTCTTTTTTTTTCACGTTGGTGGCTCCGATGTAACGATCAAGAGCCCATTGATATTATTCATTTATTCATGACTGCCGCCTGTAAAGATCAATATTCGTGGTCGACCCAACTTGACCAGGCTCAAATTTTATTTCCTGTAAATATCCATCGGCAATTTGACTGTGCATGTGTGTGTGTGTGTTTTTTTTTTTTCTGTTGTGTATGTCTGTGCGTGTGTATAAAGGAGAGCGAGAGAGAAAAAAAGGACAGAGAAGGAACGATGTCTTCGTTCGTTTATGATAGTAATGAATAATGATAATAATAACTATTTTTTTTTATAGCGCAGTTCGAACTTGGTAAGAATTTCGATGCGTTTTACAGACTATTAATAACCCCGGTCACTGAATACATTATTTCCAACCAGCAACATAGAGTGCTCACTCTCCACTCTCTGGGGAAGATTCCAGCCAGTCGCCATTTTACAGGCGCGCACAATATATGCTGATTAACCAACATATACGTTCTCATCCTACCGGGTACCCATTTATGCTCTTAGGTGGAGAGCAGCAATGTGGACAATATTAATGCCTTGCTGAAGGGCAAAGGTGTGAGGCATCGTGGGGCTCGAATCCACAAACCCGGACCACGCTCATGTGAATCAGAGACGAGTTCTCTTGTATTCAGTCTGCCACTTCACCTCCAAGCATTGCCTTTAAAATGGTCATCGATCGTCACAATGCACTAGTACGTGGTCACTTTTTTTTTTCAATAATATCTATTCACTTCCATGCCAAAAACAGGAAATCAGTTTGGTAAATTGATTTACACCGAAACAAAAATAGTTATTTTTAATAAAACATTTCCGCACTTGGAAATAGAAATTAACAAAGGTAATTGAGACACAGTTGTAACAAATGGAATGAAATTGGTTCAGCAAACTACCAACCAACCAACCCCCCCCCAAAAAAAAGAAACTAAATAAAAAAAAACCTAAATAAACACTATACTATGTAAAGACACACATTCATACACACAGACACAGACAGACAGACAGACAGACAGATAGACAGACATACACACACACGCACACACACATTTAAGTGCACATGTTCCCACGTGATACATGCGTATCGCTAACTACGTGAATATTTGTGATAATAAAATAAAACTGAAACTAGAACTGTTTCAGGTTCTTTTCTTTCCGTCACTGTCGTTGCTGGGACAACTGAGTTTGAAAGATGGCCGGGGTGTTGCTGGTGATTGGACCATACTGCACTCTACGTCCGATTCTTGAAAACTCACCATGGTTCTTCATTAGAAAATAATGCCTCGAGCAAAAACAGCGTTGTCGCGCAATATGAAGATGATAATATGTATCAAACATCATGCGAACTTTTTTTTTTCTCCGGTTTTGTTGGATACAACTATTTTCGTTGCTCCTTTAGGCCTACATCTTTCCTGGGGGTGTTTCATAAAGCTGCTCGTAAAGTTACGAACAACTTACGAGCGACTGGTGATCAGTTCTTGTGCTGAATTATGAAAATTCTGATAAGTACAATAGTGTATAGCACATCAGAACTGATCACCAGTCGCTCGTAAGCTGTTCGTAACTTTACGAACAGCTTTATGAAACAGGGCCCTGGAATCAGTCTATGAGTTTTGGCCGTCGTGTCTTGTCTGTGACCTCTGGTAATGGGAACGATGTTATTATCCCTTTCGTCTTGTTGTTCTTCTTCACCATCTCCTTCTTCTCCTACTTCTTCATCATCTCCTTTTTTTCTCCTACTTCTTCCTCGTCTCATCCTCTTCCTTCTCCTTCTTCTTCTTTTTCTTCTTCTTCCTCTTCTTTTTCTTCTTCTTCTTCCTCTTTTTCTTTAACGTAGCGCAGCAAAGTTATATTTTTTGACCGCTTGTATCCTTCCTTCTTATGAAGCTGAGTATAAATCTTGACGTAGGTTGTTATAGAAACGAGCCAATATAAGATGTTTTCCCTCCAGAACTTTTGCCGTTCCACGTATTAAAATTGCGGCCCTCGTTGGCAAAAAACCTGAGACATAATCTTGCTCTCAGAGGAATTTTCCGGATTGATTATGGGCGGGGGCGACATCGAATTTGATGTGACTGTTGGGGTGGTCGACCAGCTCTCTCTTCGTCAGAGGAAAATATACTAAAGTCAGTAAACTCGACTGCTGGAATGCGATGATTGCCCCCATGGGGAGCTACATAACCCCCATCACTTTAATCACAGATAGGCTCCGCAGACACCACAATGTCGTGAGCTTGGGAGGAACGAGAGACTCGCAATTTGGTTATTCGTAAAGTGGCGATCAATCCACGATATACGATTTCAAGAGCTGTCGTGTTCTAGGACCTAAAACCGCACATATTCGTCATATCTTTCGCAGTGATATTTGCAAAATCGCATAAGCGTTTCGTGTTTCATCGGAGTTTGCATCAAGTCGCGAGCTCATTTCAATGGATGGCATGCACTGTCACGTGATCATCAGCCACAGCCATCGACGCAATCATGCTCCAAATATCCTGTCCGCACACCCAATAATGCTCTCCGAAGTAGCAAGATAAAAAAAAAAAACCTCTCTGAAACATTCGTCCCAAGTTTGCTGTTCCTTGTAGGGTACGCTACACTGCATATTTAGTAAATGATGAATGAATGAACGAATAAATGAATAAAAGATAAGTTCCGGCAATCTATAACGAATTCATGAATAAACATATATATTTCAAGAACAGAGAAGAATGCGTAGTTGAAAACTGGGCTAACATAGAACTGTGGCAAAATTAAGTGATGAATACAATTGACCTGAAATTCAACCCGTCAAGGTAATAATATACTAAGCAATCGTATTCCTCCTCTCTCTTTCTTTCTCATTCTGTAAATGTATAATATAATATAATATGACTTAATATGATATAATATAATATGATATGATATAATACAATATAATATAATATAATATAATATAATATAATATAATATAATATAATATAATATAATATAATATAATATAATATAATAAGATATGATATGGTATGATATAATATGATATGATATATGATATAGTATAATATAATATAATATATCATAATATAATATAATGTGCGTGTGCGAAAGACTGAAAAGAAAAAATGCATTATCTCTTATAACTGAAGCTTTTATCTATTTTCAGGTATACTTTAGGCATTACATAGAAATGTTGCTGATGAACTAAACGAGAATAATGAATGCAACAGATGATTGTGGTGAATCAGAAGCAGTGCCGCGAAACATGAGTACTCCTGAGACTTCACGATGACGACCACATGTTGCATAGTTAAAGAGAAATGGCATCCTCGACATGCTTGCTTTCACGTATAGTTGTTTCTTTTTCCTGCGAGATTCTGTATTCAACGTAGACTTTTTCAAGGCACACTGGTGAGAGAGTAATCTAACGCAGCAGAAACCTAATGTGCGCTAATTCAGCTAATTAAGGAACTCGTAACCGGTTGCGCGTGCAGCAGGAAGAACCTTGACATTTGCTATCATGCATCGTGGTATTCAAACTATTTAGATTGCGGAATATCTCATCATAGAATATATACCATTCCCGTTGAGCCCTTACGTTGATGAATTGAGCAAGAAACATGATTTTAACACCAATCTGTCAAAGAAGGGCAGGCAAATAGTCCTACTAGAAAGAAATCACTTCTTTATCTTATTCCTTAAATATCTCTGATATGAAAATTTGAGTTTCAAGGGTATTCCTTGCTCTAATTAGTTTCGATGTTCACTTTGTTCATTTTTGTTTTTATGTACGTTTGTGTGTGTGTTTTCTTTTTCGATGCGAAAATTCAAAGCGTTTGTCTTCAGTGGATACGTTTCAAAGTTCTAAAGGGAAATTCTATTCTGATATTCTGTAGCCTTCTATGAAACCAAATGTCTTCAGATATGTTCTAGATAGTTACGTAATCAGGGTAATATGTCTGTGCGTGTCTCCTCAGCGGTTGAGTATTCTCTGTGCCTATCAGATATTTAAGGGAAAAAAAGGAAAATTAGCGAATGTGTGTGTGTGGATCATATGGAGAGTTGCTAGTAAAATGCTTAGATCACAGTCAATTTGTTTATTTTCTAAGCGTTTACAGTAACATTCATAACTATTTTTACGTGTTTTTTCACTAATCGTTTTTCACTAATCTACTCCTAATTGTTCTGTTTTCTTGAAAATATAACATCAGGATAGAATTTCTATTAAGGTGGCGATTTATCGTGAGACATTGAAGCATACAAAAACAATCTTTGACACAATACACGTTGATGAAACTCTCCCGTTTGGCCATTTAGATCGTTTCCCAATTCTACAATTTCCGCCGTAAATCATTCGAAGATAAACCCATCGTTAAATATTTACATTAGGCCTATTACAATGGAGCAACGATGTCGTCTGCGCAGCGCTAGCAAACGTTTAATGCACGATATACAATTACGAAGCGCATGTCAAAAGACATAGCTCATTTATCAAAATAATCATAAGTTATGTTCTGATGCATGTTCAACCATAAATTGTGGGCGATCAGTTTGGCATGTTGAAATCGGAGGACGAAAAATAATCACGACATTTCGTTCCTATGGAAAATAAAAGTGAAGCGTTTCCTTTCAGTGTTGTCTTTGATTTGGCACTTCCTTCGGGGTAGTCATGAAGAGGCTTCGAAAGGTCAACACAGCCAGAGCTGAAAATGGAAATGATCATAATTTGGTCATCTTGAAACGCCTCGCACCTGAGTGGTAGATCGACTTGATAAATGAATCTGCCTCCATCACCATGGCAACTGTCAGCGAGGATGTCATCCTTCGGTTGTTGTTGTTGTTTTTTTTTTTACACGTGGCAATCAAGTTCGCTCTTCCTGTGATGTAAATGGAGTAAAAGCAGGGAAGACGAAACGAAATATCTAGAGCGGAAATGAATTATAGTCGCAGAAATTAAAATGAGCCAGCGAGTGCTTAAAAAGTTTGGAATTCCAGATGATATGAACCAGAGTGATGCAATAGTGACATAGAATTCGAATGTGTAAAACTAAAAACACCGTGAGAATGGAGGATGGAATGATAATTGCAAATGAGGATATTAAAGAGGAAAATAGTGAAAAGGAGAGTGACGACTGCACAATACGAGCACTAAAACTGGTTGACAATATCTACGCATGTGTCAGCACAAGAGAAACATCCAGCTGACAATACAAGCTAAATGGACGAGTAATGTCAGTACACTACTGAAGAGTGAAGACCCATCATTTCGTCGGTCATTGGTCACAATGTTGGTGCACTGGCGCGCGCACCTCACTTGCTCAGAAACAGCCAGTGCGCAACTGCTCTGCCAGAGTGACGGACGAACTCCGCAGATGCTGGTGGTGCATGCAAGCGTCCTGTCTAACCACTGATACACCTTGTACTTCAGTGGGTACCTTTACAATCTCAACTCTCTGTGCTAGCACCCTCTTTGTAGTTCACTGCCCTTAAAGGATTAGTGTAAAAGGAACGGCCAACGGATTTCGCAGGGTAAGTGAAATACAGACAATGTTTGCATCGCATTAAGGATGGTCAGAAACCCGTTTCTCAAACCTAACCTGAAATTTTGCGTAGATTTCTTTGGAGTTACGACCCTTTGAAGTGACTAAATGCAGTTGTCAAGAGCTCGTAGTTATTGTGTGTATTGTATGTATTTCATACACAGCCGTACATTTGAAGTAACAAAAATGAAGTTAATGTCACAGATGGCTTAGCAGTCGACCTTTACCCTGGCTCACCATCCTGGCTCACCATCCTGGCTCCTTACCAACCTTTACTTTCCATAACTTTGTTGTCTTTGTATCTTCAATGAATAATTTGTAAATGACAATTCTGAAAGACGCAGTTACTGACAAAGAAAGTTCAAATTTGTACTTATAGTGAAGTGGTGTCTATCTATTTCAACGTTTTTAACGTTTTTGTAGTTCGTCTTAACTTTGTACATAATGTGTGTGTGAGAGAGAGAGAGAGAGAGAGAGATAAGACATGGAACATATGTTTTATATTGCTTCGATATGCCACACAAGAGGAGAATGAATATAGTTAAGGTTGATGCTTTGTCCGATTGTGTAGAACAAACTAATTGTTCACATGAACATCAAGATGATTTGCGTCTTCAAACTGTAGGCAAATTATCCAAAGTTCACGTGCTAACGTCAATTTTCATTTTTCAACTTCCAGCAATAGTGGTCAGTGGCTATAGAATCTCTTGAATTTACAGCAAAAGTGAAGCAAAAGACGATTATTTTTTCCTTTTTTTTTCTGCAAAAGTGTCGCGGTCAGAAATTGATGGTGATGGTCAGAATGTGGCTTTTAAAAAGATCTGTGGTCTAAGGCTAGCTTAGTTAGGTTTTTAATATAATCCTCCAGCGACACAACAAACTTTATGACTATCTGCTTTTTACACTTTCCATTCACTTGAATATACTTTATTTCCATCCAACAAACGGTAGTATACGCATGCAGTACAAAGTATACGTTTGACATAATATTGTTTAAACAATTTGTAAGAAGTGAGAGTCATAAAGTACTATACAAAATATATGTAAAGATAGATATGTAATGAGAGAAACAATTAATATATTTTTGCCAAATAACAAAGAACTAATCGTAATGATTGCAGAGAGTGATCTACCAAAAACTTGCAGAAGTGAATTACTCGAAAAACAATATGCACATAAGATATTCATTCAAAATCTATGTACTCTAGAGCATTTTTCAACTGATATGCATGTGGTAATAGCATAATTATACACTTCACAGCGTTGACGAGATTCTGTGTACAGGAAGAAGGTATAATTTTTGTTTTCTGCTTTTCGTGAGGGAAGGTGAAAATAACCAAACAATATGATGCTTTCATATTGTTTTTCCTCTTAGTCAATGAGTTTAAGGTAACCAAATCCAGCAGTGGATGAAGTAATGGTATGCATATTTTAAAAGAACAAAAAACAAAAAACAAAACAAAACAAAACAAAACAGACAAACAAACAGAATCACACACTCGTGTGTTTATCTCGGGATAGGAGTTAGCATGCAGATATCGTATTTAGGCATACACGGTGATAGATGTAAGAGGATATAATGTGTGTCATTTAATACACATTAATGGTTTACTATGGTATGTGCCCTTGTGTGTTGCACTACGATATATTTTGATATTTACAATGATCTATGTTATCAACTTTAATTCTTCTTGCCGTAGCCAAAATTCCAGCAGCTGTTGCAGTTTCTGTGAGTGACGTTCATAAAGAGTAATTATAATTATATGCTTTAAGGCATTACGTTTTCAACAGGTACATTCTTGTAGACATCCGTAAGCCGTCAGGTGCTGCTTCAGGTTATAATGTCTCCCTTGTGAGTTTGGTCCGTCTGGATAAACTGTGATTCTAAAAGAGTGCGTATGATGGATTTGCTCTCCCAAATTAAGTATGATAAATTTGTTACAACGAGAGAGAGACAGAAACAGAGACAGAGAGAGAGAGAGAGAGAGAGAGAGAGAGAGAGAGAGAAAGAGGGAGAGAGAGACGTTTCCGTATCATATTTAAATCGCGGCCTTCCAATAGCAGCTGGGCAATTCTTCAAATGACGTATTTAATCAACGAATGTCTACTCATTAGCAAAACCAGCATTGTTCCTGCATGCTGATCAGCTTTAATAGGAAGAAAGATAATTACCAATCCTCCGCAAATAAATCACATTCATCATCACAGGATTTGTGCTGCGGAGGCGATACCATGCATATGATAAACCAAGCTCCTTATGACAAGATTAAAGTCTAATTCTGCGTGGGGTGTATATGGTATGCTCTCTCCCGCGAAAGTTTTGTACTTCTTGGCGGGCACATGTCCAGCATTACCATGCATCCATCACACACCTTGGTCAAGGAGGATATAGTAGGTGGAACAACTTGTGGAAGAATTCACGCTATGAGGCAGAATTCAACCCAGAATGATTTATTCTGATGTAGAATCTAAATCTTTATTCACCACGACACAGTGCACCCACTGAACGAGATGGTTCACGTTATTGTTCTAGCACTATTAAAAAAATGTGAAAAAAAAGATGCGGCAAACACATTGTGTTTGTATTGAAGTGTCGGATGAAAACAAATGAGAAAAAACCCACGCCTCCCTATCACGCACAACTACCCCCACACACATACACACACACCAAAAGAAAAGAAAAAAAAAACATAAACGTCGAATGGACCTATCTGCCTATTGCAAATCTTGTATAACAAAGTAGAAAATACATACTGTGAGGAAAGAACGATGAAAGCATTACAAAAACCATATCAAAATCAAATTAGATGCACTTGAAATGATACGACAAATCGATCGTTGAACGCATCATAAACAAAGTATCTTATACTGTATAGTAGGAGCCATCCTTCGTTATCAAAAAAGGAAAATTTGGTCATGGGTTTGTTTCGATATAAGAAAAGACCAACCTGCCTCTGCCGCATTGCTTACATTTTGTTCTCGAAATGTTCAACATAATAATTTGTGAGCTGAACTTTATCCCCTCTCATCACCTCTACAGACCCGAATGCGGAAGATATTTGTATTTTAAATGTCCAGGGTGGATGCAAGCAAGCTAGTCATTTTGTCGGCCACGCGTTGAAAGCAAACAATCCGTGCGAGCGACGTCGTATTGGCTTTCATGGTAAAACTGACTTCCGACACCGTACGTTGTCTGCTTCGCAAAGAAAAACAAGCGAAGGGGCGCGGAGCAACGTAAACAGTGACTATCGAGCGAGCCGGTTCGTGTTACTGCATCATAATAGTGAACATTAATGTTTAAGCGATGGTACAAACAGCACGGATGTACTAGGCTTAAGGGTGGGCCACATGTATGTATGTGGCCCTGAAAATGGCCACATATATTCCCAAGAAAGAATAATTATGTGGCCATGAAAAGGGCCACATATATACCCAAGAAAGAATATGTGGCATGCACATCGTTAAGCCTTCTACAACCCAACTTTCTACAGCCACGGAAGAATTCAAAGATTTCTGCGGGTTTACTAGTAGTCCATTTTACAGTTAAGGGACTTGTTCCTAAGGAGACTGGAAATTATTTAAATTGTTAGTAATGAGTACAGCTACACTGCACCACAGCAAACAAGCAAACTATACTCAACATTGATTGCGAACCATTACCATGGCACTTTCACGAATTGCAAGATGACTGCACTGTACATGGAACAGAGCCGTCCGTGTTTCAAGCCTAAAATAGAAGTTTTTTTTCCACACCTTTTTAGTAACTTTCTTCAGCCATTCACGACTAGCATAAAACCCGCCAAATGTTTAGTTTTACCTTTCATCCTTACCCCTTTTTCCCCGCATGCCATAGTAGCCTTCCTATCCAATGTGACCCCTAAAAGTTATCATGGCAATCATTCAACATAAATCTAACAGAACATCTAATACATTACGCACTTGATATAATATCATACACAAAATAAATACACATCAATCAATGCATTAAACGGAATTGATTTATACAATATTCTTGTATAAATCCCTTACAGAATACGATGAAATTATTTACGTTCTACCGTTGGCAAACATATTACAAGGTATACGAGAAGAAGTCGTTATCTAAAATATTATCCAGAGGTAAAATGCACCTTGAGCCACGAGTCTTACATAAATACTTTTTACCGTCAGCTTCACCTACGCAAACAGGAATATATTATAGAGACGTATACTTACTTCTCTTTCTGTATAAGATTTGTTATTCATAGAAACAGCGTCGGGACGTGCATTAGATCAATCATCTCGATGAAAGATCTCCTTTACATATTCATCCACTAATAAGGACTGCGTTCCGTCTTCTCTCTCTCTCTCTCTCTTCTTCACGATTTGCCAACCGTCGAAAACGCAGTAATACATTCTTTGCTCCTGCCGCATGACCTCGTATTACGCTTAAAACATGCCCGTCTTCAGTTGGTATCCTCAATTCCGGGTAAAGTCCGATACGGAGACTCGTATTGCTCTAAGATCCGTTCGTATCGTAAAACCAATGGGGGCGCTGTGTAATGTAGCTCAAATTTTCAAACAATGCCAGTCGTTATGGTGCTGAAAATGTTTAGCTTTTATAGTGACTTTCTGTCGCGTTTTCTACAAAAACAACAACAACAAACAAACACGTTTTTCGACCCCTTACACAAGTGTCGAGCAACAAATAAAAATGATAATGAAAAAAACATGTTATAAAAAAGAAAATTGGTTGGAATGACGTAACAAGCTGATAACAGTTATCGAATATCCTCAATTTTTCTCATAGTTTCAAAGAACAAAGAATGTAAGTACGCATACTGTATACAATTCGTTATATTGAAACTACTGTTGCATTCAGAATAAACGAGTGCGAATAAAATTTTGTTTTGTTTTTGTTTTTTCCTTTGGAGACAAAAGACGGAGAGAAACTCGAGTACTATATTAAGGATGTAGGACCATGTAGCGACAGCAGCGATGTCGAAGATCCCGACCCGACAACTGGCCAGCTCTAGCGGGAACCTGAGTAGGGTACTTGTCCCTCCCAAGTCTTGCCAGTAAGACTCTAGTCAAGCTCGACCGCATCCCCAACGATTCTCGAGACCTCTGGCACAAGATCGAGAAATCCACACGCGCTCTTCTCCTGAAGCGCTGGAAGTTGACCGTATTTTCCTCGAATGTTTGTTTGTGGTATTCGCACTTTCGTTTTTTCCGAACACGCGATCGATTTGTTTTTGCTTGTATAGTCTTGTTCGAATACTCTTATGTAGAAATAAACCACTTCATGTGTGTCAGTGATATTCTAGCATTGCTTTCGACTGGGCAGTGTCAGGTGAAAGAAACAGAGACGACGTGGTAGATGCGACATACAGATAGAGAAAAAAGTATATAGAAAGAGGAGAAGTAGAATAGAAATAGAAGATGTTAACAGAGAATGAGCAACTGGCTTAAATTACTTGCAGGACTAGCCTAGAATAGCGTTATCTACTCTATGTCTTTGAACTGAAAAGTTAAAATCGACGGTGAACCTTCAAATATCCTCGAAATAAAAGAGCAAACTCCCTCATGTTCATCACGTTTTTACCCCGGCAGGTTCTTACCTATTCAATTACAGTGTGAGACACCGGTTTCGTCTTGATTCGCAGTTGCTATCAGTAGTAAGAATTACATCAGTTGCTTTGGCAATTTGGTGACAAGTATAATATAACCAAGCACCTGTGAGTGTAATCGAATTCTTGTTCAAGTAGTTAAATTGCAATTTGAATAACTAAAATCAGTATCATGAAACGGGTTTCTGCAGAGTATAGTTCGCGAAATTCCTGCCGCGTAGAAATATTGTGTGCAATTGAGTTACAAGAAATCACGAAAAGGGGGCTTTAATCCTCTAGACTGAATAAGTTGTGTTTGAAATTTCAAATGCTACATTCCTAATATTACTATTGTTATCATCGTTACCCCGTCCCCATGCACACACACTCACTCACACACACACACACACACACACACACACACATTGCCAAAACGTTGTATATTGAGATCCCTGACATCATTATAGATGTCTTACATTTCTCAGCATTATTATGACGTGTGGATGATGATGGCTACGTCATAAATAGCCTTTCCTCCCCCATAGCAAACTGACAACTGGTGATCTAAACAGATTGACAGCGGCTGCCGGACCTTCTCGTTGAGTCTCTCCCGTGATTCCCAAACAAATCACGTGACGTGTGTTTGATGTCTAGACCGACCCCGTTCCCCGCTGGTATAAACACATCCCGTCCACCCAAACGAATTGCATGACGAGATCGCTCACGAAACGCCACTGATCTAGCCACCAACGTCATCATTCATTCCTGTTTATCGGCCCGTATAGGGCAGTTAAATGGACACGATCGAATTGATAAGTCTTGGTCGCTTATTGACTTCTGCCGTCCACGTAAACAAGCCTGCGCTACGTGAACGAATACCCGGTGACTACACTGTCTATTTAAAACCTGGTCATACTTTGCATGTAACAAAGCAACAGTGACATTTCATTTTGCCTTGTTAATTTGCTTTCAATGTTATATCACATAATGTATTTTCGTATAATGCTTCAATCGCGTCGACTGACCTATGTCACTGTGAGAAAAGTGTATATAGTCTGTGCATTTGTTGAAATGTTGTCGTAAAAAGTCGAGTTTAAACCATTTAGGGGAAGTACAGTCATTGACAGTGGTATAATGGCTTTGGACTCTCAAAGCTAAAATTCGTCGTTGGACTTCTACCCGGGAGAGCATCCCTGGACTATAATACCAGACGAGACGTTCAGGATGTATAACGGTGAAGGACCTTGCGGTACAGGGCATCGCCAGGTGACCCACGTTTTTACCTCCTTCGGTCCTCCTAGTCGGGTATTAACAATGGACTTGTCATTAATTATCTTCTTTTTTTTTACGTTTCTGCTTCACAATCATGGAAACCGAGCCATCGTTGTGTATGATGATCAGCAAAACGCTAGTACTTATCGCGTGACGGGAAGTAAAGGTCGGGGAGCCGGTCCCGATTTTGCTGCACGCATGTCTCTCCACAAAATGGCAAAATCGTGACAAACCGGAAAAGGTCATATCAGTATCTCTAAAGACTTGAGCACTCAGCTGAAAGCGTAACATGACAAAGAGAACCAATCTGAGCGAGGCGAAGGGTAATTTAGAGGCGAAGGATACTTTAGAAGCGAAGAAAATATTTGCTCTTATGTCTCTCCGCTCCCCGTTAGTGTTTCCTCGCTCGACTGGATTCCTTTTCTCGGTTTCCTTTTCCGGCCTTGGTCTTTATCCAGCCTCCTAAAAAATCCTGTATTTATTGAAATGGCTTTGGTGTTCTGTTTCAGATGGCTTTGTGCATTCTATTTCACCATCAGGTTATATCTATGTGGATGTAGCATTTCCGCGTTACGAAAATTCCTTTTTTAATCAATCAAATACATGAATTTAGGTATCTGCACTTATAGCAGTCCATCCGCCCCCGTCTCTCCCCTTCACTTCTTCACCCATGCTTTCTTTCCTTTTTCTAAGCATTCTTATAGACTCGTCTCTCAACTATTCATATTACTATGGCTGAAGTGCGGACTTAAATTAGCCGCGCGACTGGAGAGGGGCAAACTGTCCACCAAAGCAGCATTACGTACCTACGTCACTTGTTGTTACCCTTGTTCTAAGCCTTGGATGCAACGTGTCGCAAACCACATGCATGCACCGGAAGCACTTAAGTTGGGTCGTTTGCCCTTTAGCCATCTGTCGTTAAAATTGTCGATGCCTTTCCACCTGCTGCCTTTAAAAGTCGCGTGTCGTTAAATGCCTGCTATACATCTTGCGCACAGAAGGTCAAAGAGGACGAAATGAAATATTTCCCCGGGATCCGGGAACTACTATATTTATGTGCATAAAAAAGGCAGCAT
The DNA here is from genome assembly GCF_040938485.1 of Diadema antillarum. Classification (NCBI taxonomy): domain Eukaryota; kingdom Metazoa; phylum Echinodermata; class Echinoidea; order Diadematoida; family Diadematidae; genus Diadema; species Diadema antillarum. The sequence continues at coordinate 1,171,693 of NW_027271682.1, forward strand.
TTATTATATGTAAGCGTTATTCGCAATCATTTGTTTTTGTGGGGTTTTATTTGTGTGTTTTCTTTTTTTATGCCGGGTTCGTTCTGCTGCTGATTTTTTTTTCTTCTTTTATTCTCGCTGTCATTTCCCCAGACTTTCAAATGTCGAATTTCGCCATTAGGCATTACTCTAGCAATGAAGCATGATTATAAAAGATATATCTTTAGGCATCATCCCCCGCTTTTAAAAGGCGTATATCATCAATCAGCAACGCTATTAAGAGTCCCACAGTGTCATGTCATATCCGCATCCATTCAATATGAATAAAACGCATTAAATCTTATGGCAGGTCGAAATGTTAACATGTACAAAAAGGTTGCTCGAATTCTTATGTGAGAAAAGATGTCTTGAGGTCGTCCCAGATTTCTGGTAGTGAGATCAACCTGCAAATACAAGGGGAAAACTGAACCCATTAGAAAAACCGTTCTTCTACGCTTGGGTTTTGGACTGTAGAATCATGTTTGATACGTCCATATTCATGAATGACTAAGGATTCATCACCTTCTTGATCTGAGATGAAGTTACACGTTATGGTATCTGCTACCCAAACCGTTTCCATGGAAATAATGTGATGCGTCTTTTTTTTTTCCTGTAGTCAATTAGGCCATTTTTCTTTTGCTCAATTCGGTAGAGGTATACTTCATTACCTTATTGCTTTCTTATTTCCTATACATTGTATGATGAACTTTACAGATATAAAGATGTCTATTATATCATCTGTATATAGCATGAACAATTTGTTCTCAATGCATGAAAAGGTGTGTAGGACCTACTCTACAGTCAAGATAGTACGCTGTGATGTACAAAGCTACCCCCTCACACACACACACACACACACACACACACACACACACACACACACACACACACACACACATATATATATATATATATATATATATATATATATATATATATATATATATATACAGACACACACAGACACACACAGACATCTACACATTGCTCTACAGTAGTTGTGTCAGTTTCTATATACTTCTTTTATTCTCCATCTCCTATTAATGCTCTTCTTCTTTTTTTCTCCTATACTCGCATGCAGGTGCAACTTTAGTGCGTCCATTTTTTTGTCGGTAGTGTCACCCTCTGTTGGCGGGCGGGCCTCTCCATCAATCAAAGGCTCCTTATAAGTCTCGCGTGCACACAAGTCCACTCCAAACGAGGGGAAAGGGAGAGAGACGGAGGGGGAAAAAGAACTAAGCGGTGAGTAGCCAACCTCTCTCTCCATCACTTTACCACTATCACTTGTCTGGTCAGGAAAGGCTTCGAGAGCATTGCCAGAGATCGCTCAATATTGGACTCGCCTAAACGGTTTCTGCCAGCCGCAACTAAACTGTGGCTGTGACAATTTATTCTGTACCATTCATCGTCTCTCTTTTTGTACCCCCTGTCTCTTTCTCTCTTTCTGTGTTCCTAGCATTCTGGGAAAGCCATTTCATGCATTCGTTTGAGAGTGTTTATACCTTAATAGGGCATTTTGTTACTGGCTGATATACTTATGGGCCTTAGAATATGTATAAAATACATTTAATGATATACATATCCAAACTTACGTAATTATATGCCAGTCAAAAATACCCTTAAAAGACGCTGTCAAACTAATCATTTTTTTAAAACAAGTCATTATTCTAGTCATATATTCACTCCTGTGTATAATAATAATAATGATGATGATGATGATGATGATGATGATAATGATGATAATAATAATAACAATAATAATAATAATAATAATGATAATAATGATAATAATAATGATAACAATAACAATGACAATAACAATAATATTAATAATAATAATAATAATAATAATAACAACGAGATATGAAACTCGTCACACTGAAGACGAGTTAGGTGATACGCTTGGGGTCATCAGATGTCGGTCATCCGTGATCGACAAAGAAAAGAATGTAATACAGAACCTTGAAGTTCTAATGAGATACTTAGTTGAACTTTTTTGGGCCTACATTATTCAGATCACATTTGTTTTTCTGTCACACAAACTAAGTGGAAATTCTGTGCGTGTGCGACTAAGTCGATTTACGGACTTTTTGAGTACTTACAGTGCATAAACTTAGACCCCGTTTACGGTGCGGGGCTGGGCCGAGCCGCGGCCGAGCTGCAATCAAGGACAACCTCAATTGCGAGGCCGAGCCCCGCAATTTAGTCCGTTTACACTGCCGGGCTCGGCCGCGCTTTTGATTCGAACCTTTCAATATTTTGTCGTAGTGGCGCTCTACCCTTTTAAACAAACGCAATTTGGTATTGTCTGGTTTTCAGATCCTTTGCCAACTGAATTCCGTGGCGACGAAGTCGCCGTTCGGGCAAAGGCCTTTGTCGAAGGAGAAAATCCTTTGCAGGACAAAACCACCTTAAACTATACTAGTTTTCGACGTTGAAGTAGTTAATATCCTGAATAGCGAAATAGTACAGGCGAGGGTTTGGAAGCCAGACTAAAATTGGCCGCGCATTTAGCCCAGTTTGCGCTTACACTGAGAAAAAGGCCGGGCGCGACCGCGGCTCGGCCGCGGCCGAGACCACCTCCAGAGCGTGGCCTAATGCGAGGCCAATTTTGGCCCCGCATTTGGCCTTTTGCGCGTTTACACCGAACGCGGCCGAGCCTCGCACTGTAAACGGGGTCCAAGTGATCCTCGGCACGTACAAATAAAACATGACAATTAAGTGTTTATAACCATCCTGGCTTTAACAGTGGCCTTTTAAAACATGACCTTTGACCATTATTTACATAACCAATATGACTCCCTCTAATCTTGCTATCACAATGATCAGTTCAGAGAGCTCTTACAACTATATACAAGCCTGTGAGATTTACCAGCAGTAAAACCAATGAAGCCTCCGATACAAAACAGGGGATATAGAGCAAGTGAGTCTGTTTACATGAGAATGTGATTTATCCTGGACGAAAGTGATACCTCAATTAAAGAGAAAAGGGCAAAACATCACCTTTAACCATGTAACTATAGGTCTCCTCCAACTAAGAGTACACTTTGAACGTAAGCTTATACGTGAATGATAATTTATGACGATCTCACGTGATCGACACACATTCAAAGGGGACAGTTAGAAGTGGAAGGAGTGCTTAATCGTGTCATTAATTCCTAATCAATGACACCACTACTTTAGGCATATCATAATTTCTCATCTAAAATCAATGGCCTATAGGACTCATGCACCATTACTTGTATCGTGCATAAACTTTGTTTTTTAAGCTTTGAGTGAAACGTGTCATAACATAATTCTGTAATTCCATCAGCAGTGATCGATATAATAAAGAAGAAAGATATATCACCGTATTGAACGCTTAGAACCTAACGGGGGGGGGGGGGGTATTATAGCATGATACTCGGTTCTTTACTGCCCAGATGCCAACAACACCCATCACCCACGGCTACGCATAGAGAAACAGCCATGGCGAAAATAAAACTTTGCTTTCTCGTAGGCAGAATGACACAGAACCCCGTCAAACACACTTTTATTGGCAGGGATGGGCATGAAAAAGTGTATTACTAATACTAAACAGCGTATGCATTCCATTCATGTGGCGCGAGATACCTCTATAGCAACATAAAGCCTGTCTTCAACTCCGTTGGTCGAACAATGGCAACCTGAAATTTCAAAGAGATGAGCGAGACGCTATATACACCTGGCCCAGAGTTAATTTATTCAGTTCTCATTCCTACTTTAAGTTGGGTTATGCTATTGTAATCATTCCCATCTGCAGTATAACAAAACCAAAGTGAGGGAAAAGGGGAGAGAAAAACGAGAGGTGGCAAAAGGAAAACTGCATGCACAACTGCAATCCATGTCATTGCGTGTGACAGGTGAAGCAAATGTATTAGTTGTTATAGCAGTGGTTTATGAGCATAAACTGGCAAATAGACAGACAATGTCAAATATAAAAACCATCAATTTAATGTCAGAGAAGATGGTAAACAAGATGCATTGAAACTGTAACTAAATCGCTGCTCTTCTACTCGATCACGGAACGTCTAACTCTATATTCAACAAAAAACAAATGTTAGGGGAAAGAAACAAATTTAGATATAACATTCTTAAATTAAAAACAAGAAAAAAAAATGTCCACGTCAGGATTAAAAAAAAAAACGCCGCACGAACATGCATTATATTCTAGATGGGAATACGGTCTTGATGCAAAGGTCCAATGATTGTCTCATTACTTTAAAAGCAATCTATGGTTCCCTTACCATCACCAGTACCACACCACAATGACGTCTCTAAAATCAATGGTAGCACATTTATCATTGCATCATGCATTAACTCCCTTTGCCTAAACTACCAGTGGAACGTGTCATATTATATTGCGTATTTCGATCAGTAGTGATTGACTTTAAAGAAGAAAGATGATGCAAAAAATTGAACGCTTACCACATTGCTTATAGGGCTATTCCAGTTTGGTACTGATCTGTTCTATTCTCCCAGATGCCAGCAACATAATATCACCTATGGCTAACTAGTGAAACAGCCATGACGAAAATAAACGACAGAGAACCCCGTCATAATCACTACACTTGGAAAGGTGTTGCCCGAAATTCCTCATTATGAAGCAATATCAAGTCACTTCCTTCCCTGCCTGTCTTTAACTCCGTTATTTGGTCAAACAATAACCTGGAATTCCAAAGAGATAAGCGAGACGCCATGCACCTGGACTAGAGTTAATTAATTCAGTTCCCATTCATGTTAGTTATGTAAACGAACACGTTCCTAAATATCCTGCTACAGTATAACAAGAACAAATGAAGAGAAAAGGAAAGAGAAAACGAATCGTGGCAAGCGGGACACTGTAACAAGGGGAAATTTACAACATTAAGTGTGACAAAATTATTGAAGCAAACCCAATCTCCAAACTCCAATACAAAGCAAGGGAAATAGAGCAGCCGTGTTCACGGGTTACGTACACTTGATAAAATAATACGATAAATGACATCGGAGTAAAGCTGAACTGCCGAAAAAAAAAAGAGAGAAAAAAAAAGAAGAAAGAACGGATAAAAGTCCTGCGGGGGTCGAACCTCTCGCCTTCCGGTATGGCGTTATGAAGAACCAGCGCGCTAACAGATTATGCCACATTGCTGTCCTGAAGATCGAGTGCAAAACTTAAATGTAAATACTATTGTGACAGTGTCGACTTGTGATGGCGCTATTCAATTTCTCACAAGTGGCAGCGTGGATTCGATCAATATACAGTTGCAAAGAAAAATTGGGAATCGTTCCGTACAGATTGCATTCTCATTTTCAGTTTTAAATTGCAAAATTGTCAACCTGATGAGGAGATTTGAAAACATAAAATGCATGATTACTAAAGCTTATTGTCTAAACTACAACATATTTATGTTTCAGAGGAAATGGAGCAAAATCAGATGAGGTAAAGGTGCTTAAACGTTGTCAAGTCAATGCATGGTTTAAAAAAAAAAATCACCTCCCATAGACATAACACGTAAACTTGTCTGATTTTGAGTCTTTACCTTTAATCACAATTTCTAGTGTGATGACGTCATCATATTTCAAAACCATCACATGGACTTGAAAGGCAAATGTTCAAACTGCAACATATCTGAATTTGGGATAATATTGAGCTTAAACAACAGAGATACGAGCAAATGAATGTCAGAAACAGTACCTCAAAAAAATCAATTCCACTTTTTTCATCTAAAATGACGATATGATGACGTCATCGCGTTTTCCTGGCAATATTGATACCAGGAATGTTATTTACAATTCATATACTTTTGTAATATGCAATAGAAATATAGGGTCAACGGACGATTTAAAGAGCCATGGCGAAATAAACAAAGACATGTTTTTTCACTATATTTGCAGAAAGACGCGCACGTGGAATTTCAACTTTGACGCCAGTGCATTCCTTTGTTATAGGTCGAAATCGATCGGAAATCAATGGATATTGTTACTCAAAGTATCAGGAATCCAAATCAGTCAAAAAAATTGCATTTTCATGTTGCTTACGGGCTCTGCGCGCGGAATTGCGCGGACGGACGCGCACGCGAGAAAATGTTTGAAACGCTTAAAATTGTCTGAAACTTCGAGATTTCCCAATGGGAAGTCGTTTTGAGCCTTTTAAAATTTTGACGCGCGCTTACGCGCGCGTAATGATGACCTGTGTAACTAGCGTTAAAAAGTAAGATAGAGCGTGACCTGAACTTCATGTCCACCGAAAATGATACAGAAATGACATCTAGTTATGAAGTTACGATCGATCATGTGACAAGGTCCGAAAATCACAAAATGGCGCCTAGATGACGTCATAGATATGTTACTGTCATGAAAACCTTATTGTGGCTAGATTTTGTCATGAGACATGTTGACTGAAAATGTCATGTTATTTCGTTATGTCATTCTTGAGATATTGACGACACAAAATTGTCCAGAAAGAAAGAAGAATAAAAAAAAATAAAGAGAGATTTTGACAATCACAATAGGTGATACGCTGATAGCGTATCACCTAATAATAACAATAATAGTAATAATAATAATATATGATAGAATCCGCTGACCATTGTGTTGATGTAAACGTGCCTAAAACATATGTTTACATACACTCGAACACCGGAGCTTTCTAATTTCCTGCGTTCGCGTGTTATTGTTGTCTTGGCCGGTGAATATCGGGGCGGAGTGACCTTAAAATGTAAACTACCCAACGCTCGCAGGTTCACACGTTCACAAGTTTGTGTATGGCAGGTCTCTCTCTCTCTCTCTCTCTCTCTCTCTCTCTCTCTCTCTCTCTCTCTCTCTATCTCTCTCTCTCTCTCTCTCTTTCTCACTCTCTCTCTGTTTTCTTATTTTAGTGCAGTGATATGCATAAACTATGTGTGTCTGTGCGCATCAGATGTCATACCACAAACTTTTGTGTATTGAATGCCCATAAATCCATCCATTGACATCAACGTATCACCTTTAAATTCTTCCTCACTGTTTATAAGATATGTAATGATCATGCCCTATCTTATCTCAAAGACTTGATTTCTCTCCGCTATTCAACTTCAACCTGTTCTCTCCGTTCTTCCTCCACCCTCCAATTATCACATGGCCTCCGCACCTGTACCCGTTATGGTGGCGGGGCTTTTTCTGTTATTTCTCCATCTCTTTGGAACAAACTCTCTTTATATCCTAAATGCTGAAAGCGTTAATAAGTTTAAATCATTGCTGAAAACTTGTCTATTTATTCAATCTTAATTTTTGTTGTTATATATGTATATAATGTTGTATTTGAATTTGATATTTTTCCGTATTGTGCTCTTAAACGTCAATATGAAACGCTATATAAGTGTTAGTTATCATGATGATAATGATGATGATTATTATTATCATTATGATTAAGATGATGATTATTATTTTGATTATTATAATCAAATCCAACAAAAACAAAATGATATGAAAATAAGTATGATACGAGCGAGAGGAAGGGATGGCGACGGGGAGGGGGATAGATAAGAAATATTCTAGTTTAAAATCACATCATTATTCGGATTTGTTTATCAATGATCAGGCGGATATAGGACACATGCTCGAATGCTCATCACCTACGCCCACACCCAATAAAGATTTGTTTTCCTATTTTCCCACAAAGATGAGCGGAAAAAAATATATATAGCCTGAAACTCATTTTTCTGATTGGTATTCACGCCTTTCTGTGTCGACATCTTCCCCGTTGCCTAGAAACCCCTCCGGTCACCTTCCGTATAGCATGATATTTCAATACACACCGTTGAGTACTCACCTTGAGGCATTTTCGTTTTTACTCACTATCCATTGAGCCACTCTGCCCTTTTCTGCGGTCTGCTATCGTGATCCATTCTCCTCTCAATACCGAGTTCATGTCTATATCCCCATCCAGGGTATAGCGTTGACTGTAAGCCTTTTGGGGATATTGTATGCATGCGAGATATGAAAAAGGTATTTTTACTACAGTGTTTGTTTTTTTTTGCATCTGAACTAATATACATAGACTTCAGATATCCCTCCCCGCACGGGCATCGCTGGGTCTTTTTGTTTATTTTTGCAAGTGAGTTATAGAGATGATAATGACGTGGGCGAATAAAGAAAGTGATATTCATAGTACATGATAATGATTGTTACTAATGACTTTTAGAAATGGCAATGACGATAATTGAAAAATAATGATACTCGATCACATGATCTTTCTGCCATGCAAGCTTTTGTCCCCCGCCCCAGCCCATGATATTTTCTTTTGGCTTCACCAGTTTAGACTACTTTGTGCACAGCGGCAATTATATGCAAAACAAAAACAATCCAAAAACGAAAACAACCAAGTAATCCTGCCCGCTAGATTAAGGTATATTTATTCAATCACCAAATAGAGAGAGAGAGAAATAAAAAAAAAAACAGAAAACGACAATCCCGCGGTATATATCCAGCATTCTCTTCAGATTAAACGAGCGGTCAAAAACAAGTACGTTGACTTCATGGTCGACCCACACCAATCTTTTTCAATAAAGATATTCGCGGTTTTTGTGCCGTATCAGCGCCAATATCGTACCAATAGCACCAATGAAAATATCAAGAGGAGTATAGCAGTGGTTGTAGCGCTCGCAGGAGGAGGGGAAGGATGGGAGGAGAAAAAATGAAGGAGGGGGAGGAGAAGATGGAGGAGGAGGAGGGGGAGGGGGAGGGGGAGGGAGGAGTCATTGCATGAGGCTGTAGGTATAATTTTGAACTTGTTGCGCAATGTCAAAATACAGCAATGCTCTACTTGATTTGAAAGCATTGTCGCTGACATCCATTACGGTGTCTATTTGTAAGATTTTCTTGCATTTTTATGCTATGCGGCATTGAAAAGTGAGTGAGAAATACGCAGAAAGAATGCTTGGACATTAAAAAAAAAATGTAGGCCTACTATATGAAACATCAGCATACAAAAGAAGGCAAAGCAATCACTTCTTCCATTATGTAAGAAGAATTGTGCCAGAATAAACCTGATATGCCAACTGAAAATTGCTCGTCGCATGTAGGTTTGCTATTCAGAATTAACTCCTCACTGGTATTGAAGGGAAGGTCAGGCAGAGGAAAACGCGTTCCCTAGACATTCCTGATTAGATGCCCCCATTCACACAACGCCCTTGTGGCTCGACGGTGGCTACTGTACTCTCACGGTTTAAACAAATTACTCGTCTTGCTGTACTGGTGACAATAGTCCGAAAAAATGTAAAAAAAAAACAAAACAAACAAACCCACTTTTAACATGACTCACTAATTGGGTTAAGGAGGCCTTGTGTTGGAATAGAAGCAAGAAATAAAGCTCATTTTACCCCAACGGGATAATCATAATTGCCTCGACTGTAGACACTTCTGCCTTGTCGCTATTTATTTTGGCGTTTGTTCTTGAGGTTGCGTTGATGTTGTTGTTGTTTGATTGCTCCATATTCACAAGCGGGGAAATCAGCATCAACGCTACTACTCTGGGGTCTCCTCTTGTATGCTTATCATTTCTGACTTTCCATCCCACCTACTAAAAACAAACAAACAACCAAACAAAGCAGAAAAAAATATGTCAAAACCCAAAGTTTCTGTTGGTGATTTAGAAATCAGTATTTATGTACACTGTATCATGATTGGATAGTGTGCGCAGTGTTGCTGAATATGTAATAACAATAATGGCATTTGATAATTATCGTCTACCTGCGACTGTTACCATGGACGCCTTTAATTTGAACGTGTGAGATTTGTCATGTTTGTGTGTGTGCGCATGTCGTTTGTCACTGTTTGTGTGTATGATTCGTTTGTGTGTGTATATGTGTGCGATGTGTTTATGTTTGTGCATGCATTAGTGAGAGAGAGGGAAGGAGAAGGGCAATAAAGAGAGGAATTAAATGTATGATGTATCGTGACATTGCCGTATTCTTGTCATGTTTTTCTCTTGACCGCCGCATTATGCATGATGCACTTTACCTGTCATGGCCTGACAAAACCTCTCTAATCGAGTCAGCGACAGACGTGCCAATCACGCTATACGACCACCTTCCTCCTTTCGTATTCCTCTTCTACTCCGACCCCCCCCCCCCTCTCTCCATCTCTTTCTCCAGCTATCTATCTATTTCACGCACACACACGCACACGCGCTAGCGCACACACACGCAAACAGTTAGTTTATACTGTACTGTTGTGTTTCGTCAGTTTTTTTCCTCGTTTGTGTATATACTTCAAGTATCTAATTATTTGGATTGTTTTGTTTTTCATTTTTTTAAATCAATCTCATATTGTAACAGTGTCTTGAACTCAGTACAGATAACAATTATCATGATTATGCTAATAAACGTGTTGCCTAGCAGAAATTTCAATCAATATGATATAAGATTATCCCTTTAAACCCATCTGCATATTTGGATAGATTTATGAACCACGTACATCATACTCATTCAAGATTTTTATTCATACCATAAATGCATCTTATCTATAGTTGCTTTTACTGTTAGTTGTAAATAATGTAAGTAGTTTATCAACCACATTTCGTTCAAGATGTATCTATTGTGCTTTCCTGTTGATTTGTAAATAATGTAAATAGTAGTCGTATTTTCTTTTCTCAATTCGTGTTATTACACTGTACCATGATTTGATTTTCCCCAATACCCCATATTTGGGTGACATGGGAAAATGAAAAAAAAAAACAACAACAACAACCCTAAAACATTGTCATTGTCATCGTCATTACAAACACAATGCAAACTTTCCGTCCATTGTTTTAGAGCGATTAAACTTTCAAGTAATACATCATCGGGTGTCAACGAATCTCTCCAGTCTCCCCACCCAGATCATAGGCTGGAACATGGAACAAAAACGAGATAAAGTTGTGTCTTGTTGGTAGCTATGTTCGTACCATTCTAATACAGTAGATGTACTCCATAGCAATTTATGCTGGTTTTCATCTCATCTCCATACAATCCGGTATCTAGTCGGTATTTCTTCGCTTTGTTTTGTCTTTACACCAAAACGCCAATGTATAAATTGCAAATATTATGTGGATGTATGAAATGGAGTGGAATGTTACTGTGATGATTACCCACGTTTCGTTATGTTTATGTGTATGGCCGTTGAGAAATTGACTTCACTATTGCATTTCCTTTATCCTTAACTGACATACAACACACACACACACACACACACACACACACACACACATGCCAGCACAAACAGACACGCACACACGAACACATATTCTTTAAAACTCTCAGCGCATAACACAAAGCTGCCATCTGATATGAATAAAATCCAGGGGTTTTGCCACGTAATGAATAATTGAATGAAGCGCAGGTATAGGGCGGGTCCACGCCATACAAAATTCATATCTCGGACAAGGATTGCGTGTTTTTGCACAAGACTCGGAAAAGAAATTTCCTCCCTATCTCCGTCACACACACACACACACACACACACACCCACACTCCCAAGTGGGTACGTGTTTTCGCAGCAAATCACTGCGTTCTTAATCAATTCCTATTGGACCTACGATGTGTGGACAATGATTGTGGTTCACAATTAAGCATAGTGGTTTCAAGCGAGAAAAAAATGTAGATTTGTGGTATTTGGTAAATAGAATATCTCATGAGCGGGATTCCTTGGAGACTATGGCAACATCACATAATATTTTGGAGAGAAAAGTTAAAACACAGATACAAAACAGAATAGGAAGCTGAGAGGAAAAACTCGTTGACTTGTAGGTTGTCTCTGAAAGGAACGTATGCTTGTTTTCTCTTAACTCCGATGCCGCTTTTATCTCAATGTCACCTAGGCGTTTAGTAGTATAGTTGGCTTAACATTGAGGGCCTTTGGCTTCAATTGCTGTCTGTCGCGTCACCTGCATCTTTACAGTCAAGTCGAGTCGTCTTGTAAATACCCCCTTTTCACGATCCAAACCGTGTGTTCAATGCAGAGTCAGCATTTTACTTGATAAATCACGTTATCGAGCGGTCGAATCTCGTTATGCGGAAACTTCACTTTGTATAAAATCAGATGTGACAGGTGGAATCAGATTTTGTGTACTTGCGCTTCAGGCCAAACATGGCTGAAAAACAGGTTTTTGAGAGAACACATCAGCAAGATCGCTATGATGGCCTGAAGTACACTCGGGTGTAAAAACTCGGGGAAGTTGACACATTAGCACGCGTGCGTTGACAAACGAAACGTGACACGGACAGTACGCGAGGGGAATAGTCGTGGGGCAGATGAGATGAAGTGTGTGCAGATGACATGTCAATGATAATGGGCGGGAAATGAAGGGATAGCAGGAAAGAGGATGGCGCGGATGAGAGTCACAGGTCTGACACTTCCTTATGACTTTGACGTTTGTTGAGCTGTGTATTGTTGACAGAGTCCATATTCGATCAAATAGGACATAGAATGACACCTCTGAGTGCAGAAGAGACGCACACGGGCACGTCCTTTGCAGTATAACATCTGCTTGTTAAACAAGAAATATCAAACAAGAGGTCTGTCGATTCCTATGGGAGCTGGAGAAGCTAAAGCGTCGTAAAAGCACTTCGCTAAACGTCACACAGTGTTTAAAGAACCTGCGGAAGATTGCTTGTGGCAAGATGTTTATCTAAAAGCTCGAAACAGTCATGTAGCATGTTAAACGCCTGTGCTTTGAGCTTTGCCCATTTTCAGAGCCAGCAGCTTCTCATCAAGCCATAAAGAACCAATCCATTTTGTTGCGACAAAATATGACAAAATTGACGGTTTAGAGCTAAATTTGACCTGAACAAAAAAGAAGATACGAACATATCATGAATCAAAGGCTTGTCGCTGGCTGGTTATGAATCGGCCTGTTCACTGATGTTTTGAACCCCATGGAATATGGGCTATCCAGCCGTTGTCTTCAGTACAGAAAATCAAATCAAATCTAATCAAATCAAACCAAATCATATCATATCATATCATATCATATCATATCATATCATATCATATCATATCATATCAAATCAAATCAAATCAAATCATATCAAATCAAATCAAATCAAATCAAATCAAATCAATCCATCAATCAATCAATCAATCATTCAATTGATCAGTTAGTCAATCAACCAATCAATCAATCAATCAATGCTTTCTCCTTTTTTCCTCATTGTTCTTAAATTGACAATTCAATGCACTGTCACAAACTAGGGTGAAGAAAGAAAGTTATTCATTCTTTTGTGTTCTTTTCACACGTTGTCGTTTCCTAGCACCTGGCATACTGTGTTACAGTGTGTGGCCATCCTCATAGAAAAACTTCACAGCATCCAAAGCGCGAGGAAACTCTCACATCCTTCTACCTGTGAGAACATCTGCTGCCAAGATGTACAATGTACACGTGTGCTCTTGTTCAGTGAATGACAACGCATAAGCGTCAACGTTGCATTCGAATCGCCTCCGAGTGTCGCAAAAATGTACAGCAGAGATACACTTCATTATGAACATTGATATTATAAAGCATGTCTTTATAACAAGTCGTTGTATTAGTCCAAAAGTTCTAAATCTATTCAGATTTTTTGTTGTTGCTACCATTGCTTTAGAATAACAAAATCCCTCCTCCCAGACGGTTTAACAAGTCTACTGAAATAGCAGTTGTCACTTATAAATTGACTGATGTAGTTACGTTTAATATTAGGACAAGTTTGAGCTTTGAACATCTGACAGTGCGATTGCGATTCGCAAATTTTCTTTTGTTTTTATAGCAGAAACACGCACTCATTAAATTCACTGATCATTTTATGCTACAAGCAGATGTGAACTATGCTTACCAAAATATTTCAAATATCATATACTTTTCGTGTTCTGGAAAGTATCTTACTTACATCATTCGGCCATTAAAACATTAGGACGGGTTTGCGTGGTTAGGCACTGGAGTGGAATCAAATACTGAATCTAAGCTGATATAGTTAGTGAATACTGTTTGAAAAGGAAACTAAATGAGGGAAAAATAATTTACAAAATGTGAATAGGGAAGTAATCTTGATTTCAAATTTTGGCATATTGCAGAGACCAAAAGCATTAAGTTTATGTTAAAGATTCAAAATGAAACAACGCCAAATTGTAATAACATTGTCAGGCAGCAGCTGCAACGACCGGGTCAATGATCAGTGAAAATGTGTTTTGCAGGCTTTTTTCACCACCAGACTATTTAATCCCAGATGATGGGACTCTTTCCTCTTCTCTCATCGAAGGCATAATGTCGAGCACCCAGAAGCTGCAATTTGCCGGGGTGGTCCTTTGCGACTTGATAATGTTAAAAGCTACAAGGGCGAAAAATCAATGTTCGTCGTGTCTCGTGGCAACCTCGACGCAAGACACCGGATTCTCTCTCCCATTACCCTTAAATGAAATCCGATCCCTCTCGGCTAACCCTCTGCATTGTCTCACACTCATCATAGGATGACATTGGGTAACTACAGCCGCGATATCGCGTTCCGAGCAGGCATCACCGGTCTTAATGGGGGGCTGGGCGCGAATTCGGAAAGACGCAAAGTACAGAAATCGCCTACAGGTCTGAGCGGCCCAGAAAGATTGAACATTTTCTTCACTATCATCTACGTATCTCTTTTCTTTGGGTATTTTGTCATCCCTTTCCCCTACCTGTCATCGCTCCGCTGGGGTTGCCACTGATTGAAAGGGCATTCTGCAAAGAGATGTTTTCAGACTTAATACATTAATTGCAGATATCCCCCATGGGAACATGTTTCAATCTTATCACGACCCACTTAAGGTGTACAAGAAAAGCGAAGATACTTTAGAAAGTTTTGGGGTTACATTTCTATTTCTGCATGAGAGATTAATGTCTTCGGGTGTGATGATATTCTGTTCACCATTTTGCTCCGTCAGAGTTTGAAAACCACTACTTCACTTCGATGTCGATGACACAAAAACAACAGAAAAAGTGTTGTTTAAGCAAGCTTCAGTTTCAAGAAAACATACCTCATCAGAATCAGATGCACGGTATTCATTCTTTCTTTGCCAAAGTGGTAAATCTTATTTTTGTTTAAGACACTTATATAATATAGACTTTTATTCAATATTTAAAGAGAAGGAAAAAAATGAACATAGAAGCAAATCCAAACGACATGCCCCATTGACACAGATGAGTATGTGCGTGTATGTGTGTGTGTGTGTGTGTGTGTGTATGTGCGTGGGGGGATTTAACAGTCAATTGTGCGTGACGTAGAGTCGATTTTTGTAGTAGTTGTTGTTTTAATATGACATTGCTTGTCTACGTGACGTCCTCGCGTGCTCGCAGCGCAATCTTAACGAGCGTTCAAATGACAGGCTTTACCGCCAACTGGCGGCCCTACCCTGGGAGCCTGCCAACCCATCAATATCCTTCCACTTTCCCTTTCTTTGAGGCGTTTAATGCTGCGGCGGAAAAGACGAAGAAGAGTGCTCATGAATTATTCATGTCAAGCCAGCTACGGCTATCCGCCCATCACTAAGGAGAGACCATGGCAGGTCGCCTGATAGGGTACTCGGCAAGGGCGGAGTGGGACATTTGACGGGAAGGGGGACGGAGGAAGTAAGGGAAAAGACCCACTTTAATCGAGCAGCTCCTCTGGTAATGTCACGTTTTCTTTGATACTCACAGCGGGATCCTTTACAACTAGGTGATGTTCTTATATTTTCTCACATTTTTTCAGATCTCTCTAGCATTCCCAAAATCGCAAGATAGGACGTGACCCGATGGCTTGCTCGTTTCATATCTACTAAAGATGGTAATGACGCCGTGATAATCTGAACTTTATTATGCTGGGTAGAGGGCGTGCTTGAAAAAGGCAATGCAAGTGTCGTCAACAATCAAGAATGTTATCCTTCTCACTCTGTAGTGAGTAAAAGGGTAGACGTGAGTCTTCGACCTCTTGATATCGTAAAATCTCTTCTTTTTATTACACACATCTGAGACAAACGGGAAAAAAATATGATCTTCGACCTCGAGACTTGCCTTCATTTTCCCAGATATACAAGGCTTTCTATCGTAAATACATGGGAATTCTACTGATAGGAGACATGTTTTGCAATAGCAACCCCATCTCTTTCTCGTGTCTTAAATTAGTACTTTGAAATAAACAGAAATAATGTTGGTAATATTAGACACAATGAAATACTCTCATCGTTCTTCTGCTTACTTCTTAGAAACTTTTTTCCTTGATGTTTCATTTTTCATGCGTGTCCCCCTCCTCAAAAGATTTGAGAACCGTCACAAACTGTAAGTCGGTTTGTCTGTATAACCTGCAGCTCTCATTGATTCTCCAGTGCTCTTCCTCTATCTACCGCTTTATCCATTTTATGTACACACATGCACACACACACACACACACACACACACACACACACACACACTATCTGCCTTATATTTCTTAGTATACCAGTTGTGTGAACAGTAAGCGAGAAAGCAGCTTTTACCACTGGTTGATAGAGTTTGGGGCTGATGAGATGCAGAAGTGGGTGTCGATTCCAACGCGCACGTCACTCCAAAGTCTCCCTCGGCCCTCTGCTTGGTGCCACAGATAAGCGGAGAAACTGCGTAGATGAATTACCCCCGTTAACTGGGCCAGAGAGAGGAATAGTGAGAGTGGAAGATCTTTATCATGGGGAGCCGAGTGCTGTACAATCATATTTCGCGCCGTTCACACCTCTGCGAGGTGTGAGCTGACGCAGAAAGCAGACGGCAGGTCGATCAACAGATTCCCATCAGATCCTTTCCCTGACAAAACGTGATACAAAGTCGATTCGAGGCAAAGCGCTGACTGTCTTAGTTACAGTCAGCTATGTATGGGGAAACTGCACACTGTTGACATGGTAGTTTCTGCTTCATAACGATATTGGAGTGATTTAGCCAATGAGAATTTGAGAACGCTATTTAAGAAATCGACGTCGTAAACATACACATAGTATCATACATGTAGTAACTTTAACGCGCTCTGCAGATGCAATTTATACCGACGGACTTGTAGCCGTCTAGTTCTCGGAAAAACTCTCTCAAAAATGATTACGTGTTTAAATTTAGTTTTACCTCTTACAGATAGTGATGACACAATGGAAACATTGCAGTGCTGGAATGCATACGACGCCACTGTATTTCACCCCTCTAATCTGAGTTTTTTTTTCCTGCATATAATTCTTTTTCAGCTTAGAATGTTGCAACAGAAGTCATATAACGATTGCCTCTCTAAATGAGGGCTTGCCTACTCTACTCTACCATGTCGGCCTATACTGCAGACTATAGAAACTCGGACTTTCACAACTGCACATTGTGCCGACAAACGCGCCGCATTACGCACCGGACCAGTATACCACAAAGATCGGCATGTAATTCCCTTTGAAATTAACTACTCAACCATACTCTGTTACATTACCCATGGATCTTTCCTCGGTCTGACCATGCTCCGTACTCAACCCGTGAAAGGTTCGCCAATTTCTTCCCTTAGCTTCTTTCTATTCCATCACCCCCACCCCCTCCCCCTTTTCCGGTTTGCCTTCTTGTTTCTGTGTCTCTTCGTCTACCAGCTTTGTTCCACATTCCCACCGTTCGACTTGAATCGACCTGGCGGGACCATTTCTAGCGAGCAAGTTCATGAGTTTCCGCGAGACAAGGTAATTACATACCCCCCGTATGCAGCAGGTGCGAGATCGGAGCGGGCGTGAATCGACCGGGATTAATTGCCACTTAGACCTCGGAAATGCCGCGTTCTGTCCGTATTGTACACCAGCGAGCAGGGCGTTAGTGATGAGGGATGGGGCGAGATGATGCAGGGCGAGATGATGGGGCAGCGATCAAAGGGAAAACTTGGCTAGAGTTAAGGCGCTGCAATTTATAGAGAAGTAGAAGGTTAGCAGGACACATGAAAGAAAGATGGAGAGAGGGACGGACATGACGGAGATTAGAAAGAAGGGGGTGTGAGAAAAGTTAAATGATAGGAAAGTGTTAACAGGTGGAGAACTCACGTGAGGAGCATCATACAAGTTTTATTCCAGTATGTCCCACTTTTTAGCCGTGCGAAGCGTACAGCTACAAAGTCACTGCATCATTGATGACTCAAACATAACGTACCCTCACTCTTACCAAGTCCTAACAAACCAACTTCCATAAGGGAGGCAATCCTCTCCTCTGTTTTCCCAACCTGCATTCCCCCACAGAAACAAACCTCATGGCGGGGCAACTCTTACGATTCTTAACATTGTGGGCTAACTCTTTTACCCTCGTTAGGGTAACTCTTAAGATTATCAACCTTACTGGCCTTATGGGGTAAGCCTAGCTCGTATGATCCTGCATTCATTATAAAACAAACCTCATGAGTTTAAGGGGTAACTCATGCGACAACGTTCTGATTTTTAACATTAGCATACCGGGTAACTCATGGGGTAACTTTAAATTTATCATTCTTAACATTATGGGGTAACTGATGGGGTAACTTTTTTTGATTCTTAACATTACAGGGTAACTCATGGGGTACCTTTTCTGATTCTTAACAGTATGGGATAACTCTTACGGTGGATGGGTGTACTCATGGGTTACTTTTTTGCAACACGTTTCCTACGGAATCCTTCTTGGTTTTCTGTGCAGAGTCGATGGAGAATTCTCAGGATCTCGTATCAAACGGGTTAACTTTATTTAATAACATCGATTCCTATCTCTTTGTCTGTTTGATCAGAGTATAATATCATATATCACGTGACACCAGCAGATTTCCGTGTCTGATCATGATGCAATATGAGCCCTCTAGGAAGACTCTTGATCTGACGGCATTCCAGACAAAGAATTGAGCGTTATGAGAATAATAGGAAAAACAAGGACAAGTAAATCCAAGAATGCAGAAGTCGTAGTCCTTTGAGCTAGCATGCAGTTTTATTTTCATACTTGTACATCATGTTCAAACAACATCATCTTTAGAGTGGGATGACTCTGTGCTTTTTTGATCTCTCTTGTATACTCTTAGACAAAAATCTCCATATTCATAATTGCTTTAGATCATCAAAATTAAGGTCGTTTAACATCTATGATTTGATTCGTGCAATTTAGTAGATGGATCGCATCGTTTTTACATAAAAACGTTACACATAATTTACCTCCTGTCCTGGCTGCCTGATTTAGAATACGACAGGTTAGTCATCAACTGATGTGTTTGCTTAATGTACTCATGCATTGTTCTCTGTCTGGAAGTTACTTTCTCTGTACCCACAGTTTCTGTACTACACTATCTACACTGCTATGGTTTAATATGTCTCATGTACTCTGCGACACACACACACACACACACACACACACACACACACACACACACACACACACATATACACCCCCACACACAAACACCCCCACACACAAACAAGCACACAAACATACGGAGGACAGAAAAAAAAACACCTCAGGATCGATAAGGCCCCTGGGTGGAAACATTTTCCCTGTTTTATCAGCGTCCTGTCTGATCACTGCTTGTTTGGCGTTGTAATGCTGTCATCGGGTAGCCGTTGGCGATTATTCTCAAGACGTGCATAGAATACAATGCATCCAGTGGGGTAGCCGTCTACTGGCTGGTGTTGTCGTTACTATGAATATCAGAAGGACGTAGGTTTCAGACTGTATAATATACAGAGTTATCATCAACACTCCATAATTATCATCATCCATACTTCAAGCATCTAAGTGTCATTTATTTTTGATGTGATTTTTCTAATGGTCTCTCGAGGGACCACGGAATCATCGAGTAATGTCGAAGAATATCAAGAGCTCAAATCACGAAGACAAAAACAAGAACCCGAGCGAACAAAAACCCTTTTTTGCTCTACAGTCTAGTACCTACTTCAAATACATTGGAGGAAGAGGAGAAAGAAAGAGACAGATTGTTCGGAGGAGAAAGGGGAAAGAGAAATAGAAAGAGAGAGAGAGAGAGAGAGAGAGAGATGGAGAGATTGTAATGCGACAGAACTGACATGCCGCAAGGAATATGAGGAATGCGCACCTTATAAAGAGCATCTTTTGAACCGACCGATAGCTCCTAGCAGTAAAACGGACAGAGAAGGTCCCAAACGTGATTAAGAAATTGCAAATGTATGTCATGTAATCCATGGTGTTGAATGAATGTTCACCACGGAAAAAAAAGAACCACACGAGGACGTTAAATTTGCTATACATTTCAAATGTTGGAATGAATAAGAAACCTGTTACTCAAAATGGCTAATTTCTCAGGAGGAACGACATAAATGTTTTAAACTCATTAGTAAATTGACATAATCTGTTAGTCTTATGCTCTCATAAGAAGTCTTTTCTCCTTCGGAAAAAAAAATGGGTTGAAATGTGCAATACTTTGTGAATGCAGTAGTGCAGAAGCTGACTCGAGATGGTGTCTTGTCCATTCCAGTCGCCCCTCTCCCATTAAAAAATAAAACCTCTTTGTAATCTTTATTTGTCATAATCTTCGTTGTACATTCCTCTCTTAGTTTAACCTTTTCGTGGCAGTAGTCTTTAGCCAACGCGGTCTGGACATATATCTCGTTTGTGTCTGAATTGAGACTAATCGCGATACAACAACGATCACATACAGAGGCCCAGACAGCCCAGACCAGCGCGCGAGGCCTTGTCCAGCGGCTACGTGTCAGGGACTTGAGACAGTGTGTACAATACTATCTGATTCTCTGCGCCAATCGGTATTCAAACACACAAAGGGTTAAGACTTATAAATACAATATGTCATAAAAAAGATGCAGCCCGTCCTCTGTTTACCACCATTACATTCCGCGAGTTGTCTCCTACAGTGTAATTCTTCGCCATATTTACTCAAGTTTAAAAGATGAGAATTTGTTACTGATGGAAACAAGATAGTTACTACTGTTTGTCTGGCAAGCACACTTTGTATCTCTTTTAATTTCCTACAAAATATGAACAGAAATTACAATAGTGAAACGAAACTACAATGTGAAAAGCTTCGTGAATCGTCTATGATACATGTAGTGTGCACTAGGGTATTGCTAGGGTATTGCATGCGATCTTGGTTTGTCGAATGACGATGAAATTCTTACAAGCAAAACCGTGCTTTATAGAAATCGCGATTTCTCACCAGAGAAGGCAAAAACACCAGTATACGATTTTGCAGTTCTGTTGTGTGAAGCAACGCCCGCTAGAAATAAATAATATTGCCACATTTTTTCGTGGAACGGACACGTGCTAAAAGATAAAGGTACAGTGTGACGGAATGAAAAGAGAACAGCCACCGACTGACCGAGCCCTGAAGACTTGTGTAACAGATAGTTTCTTTGGCCGCCATTCAACCGTGGTACAAATCCTCGGTAAGCTCCAATTAGTCGATACTTTCAGGCCAAGGCGTAATACGACACTCTACAAAACAGACATCATTTGGCGCACTACAGGGTGTGGAACGAACTGGGGAGACCGTGGTGATAACGAGCAAACGCTCCCCTGAGCTCTCCGAAAACCAAACCGAGTGTCATTCAACCCTATAGTTCTAATTAACACTGATCCCTACCTGAGTCTTACGAACAGCATCTCTTGCCCCTGTCGAGTCGAGTTTCTCCCCAGTCCCTTGAGTAACCGATATTTTGTGTCGTCCCTCAGTCTTCTCTTTGAAATTTAAAGCATCCATTGTAATCTTCCTTGCAGCGAAGGCAAATCTTGAGAGAATGTAACCCGTGCAATTCTCGCGACAGCCGTAGGCATGATCCACATTCAGATTTGAAGCACGCAAATAAAGAGTATAAGAGAGAGAGAGAAAAAAAGAGAGAAATAAAAGCGCTACTCCGTACTGATGACAATCGTTGAATGAGTGAGTGGTTGGACATCTAGCAAAATGACTTGTTGCATGTGATTTTTGTTAAAGTTTTCTCACTATTCTCGACTTGTAAGCTACCATACAAATATAATATATACAACCCTAGTCATGTCAGTTTTTAGTATGAATAAAAATGCTAATAATTATCACGATGATGATTATGGTGACGCAGTATAATGCCATTACATATGGTGACATTATATCATAATGGTTTGAGTGTGTGCGTCTGTGTATGTGGTGTTTGACATAATTATTTTGCCAAGTTGTTATACTTTCCCGAAACATATAGCAAGACTAATATACTGTTGGGTGGATTTCCTAATAATGCTACGTTTCCTTTTCTTTCTCTTCTCTATTATTCTACTTCTACAGACATCAAAGCTCTCTTACGTAACCATCGGCAGAGCGACATACAAGCATCGAACGCCTGCCTACAATATCGGGTGACGACAAGTTTGATGTCAACGCGCATTTCAGCGACATGCGACTTGTTGTCCAGCTCTCCATCAACTTTCGCCAGGAGTGACATATAAACAGGAGTTTTAACATAGTACCTGTTCACGAGGCATTTCATGGACTGCCTTTCATGAAGTTTGAGTGAAGAGCGGCTTTCCGTCCATAACGTCGCTGCGACAAGCTAGATATGTAGCACGAAGCGGGAGAGACGGGGGTGTCCTCGTATGATACGATATCCAGCGAGCCCATCGGTAGATGAGGCTAGTGCTTTTGCCACAATGAAGCTTAGTGTGGCCCGGTGTGTTGGATGGGTGTCTCTAGCTTTAGCAATTCTGGCTCCTTTCTTGCAGACAGCCGTGGCGCGGATCTCGAAAATCTTTCCGTGTCCGGAAAGCTGCGATTGTGACATTGTGACGCAGCGTGTGGATTGCTCGGACAATGGCCTCTCCAGGCTTCCATCAAGCCTGCCAGTCAGCACGCGAATTCTGCTCTTCAGGGGAAACAACTTAGAAGATAATCTCACCCTGAAATGCTTCAATATCACGTCCCTCACGCGGCTGCGACAACTTTCTTTGGCAAACAACTCTTTGATCGCGGTGCATGATGATGTTTTATCCCACCAAGAAAGGATCATCAAACTGGACATGAGTTTTAACCATCTGCAGAGCATTCCGGAGACCATTCGTACCATGCGTTTCTTAAAACACCTCTACCTTAGCTCCAATCACATTTCCTACATCACAAACGCTGACTTTTCCCAAAAGAACTGCATGATCGAACAACTTCACTTAAGTCGCAACGAAATCAGTATCATACAAGAGGGTGCCTTCAATTCTCTGGGTCAGCTTAAAAAGCTCTACCTAGACAGTAACCTTATCAGCAATATATCTAGTGGACTCTTCGACAGACTATCATTGTTACAACAACTCGATTTGTCTCACAATAGATTAGGAGCTGATCTAGATTTACAGTCAGAACTTCGCGGGGATGATATTCCCACTCCAAAGACGGTGGAGCTCGTTCCTGGACCCGAGCTAATGTACGGGCTCCCGGTAAACTGTAGTGACTGGTTCCATTCCCACGGTGCCCCAGCCTTAACTCACCTGAATCTGGCTGGTAACATTATCAAAATAATTGCCGACAATGCCTTCATTCATTTCCCATTAGTAACGTCGCTAAATCTTAGCGAAAATGAGATCGTGACATTACCTGTGACTTTGTTTCACAACATGAGCTATCTTGTCGAGTTAGATATGAGTGGAAATAATCTGACGACGTTGCACGGCCAGCAATTCCGGGGAAATCCCTCTTTACAGTTTTTGAACTTGAATCGGAATCAACTCCAGGAGTTACCAGATGACCTATTCAATTGGAGCGAAGATATGTCGTACCTGGACATGTCTCATAACAACCTCAGAGATGTAAACTTCCTTGGCGTGAAAATGCGATCCCTCGTAAACCTACACATGTCTTACAATGCTCTTGAGGTTGTCAGTAGCATTGGCTTCACCAGTCTGGTCAGTATAGAGTTTTTGAACCTACAAAACAGCATGCTTGGGGAGATTCCCAACGTCCGAAACCTAACCAAACTCCGAGAGATCGACCTGTCTTCAAATGCCATAACATCCATTCCATACGATGCCTTTGATGGAGATATCGCCTTGGAGACGATCTTACTTCAGGGAAACGGGATTTTGACCATCCGCGAGGAAGTATTCAGCGGGCTACCTGCGCTTACAACGCTTAACGCCGAGGACAACCCCGTCCACTGCGATTGCAATGTCAAATGGCTAGCGGCAGAATATGACTACAGTTCAAGTGCTGGTGCCGATGGCGGTGACTATGCCATGTTTAGTGACATTCCTTCGGACGTCTCTGCGGATTACAGCGCACCGGTTGACTGGAGGGACGCGCTCCGCGCGAATGTGGTGTGTGTCAAACCGCCCATTGCAGAAGGGATGTATATCAAAGAAGCCATCAACTATTATTCCGCTGACTTGATCTGCAATCATTTCGCCAATCCACACAGCATAATGATTCTAATTCTCACGTGGTTCCTTATCATCATGGTGTTTCTTATCCTATTCTGGAGCCGGACCTTCTGGATGGCGCGAAAGCAGCTCGGTTTCATGCGCCCTCACAAGTCGAAGGGTAAGCTAACTGAGGAGACTTGCTATGTCATATCGTCGAAGAAGGCAGGGAATGGACAGTACCAACTCATCCCAGATAAGAACGAGACGGATCCTTTAATGTTTCTTCATAACCACAAGGACGAATCATGCAAGATGAGAACGTTTGACCGGAGTAGTGAGCTATTCATTGAAACGACTGTGTGAGAGATTATCAAACCGAATGGAGTTCTCTTGGATTCTGGTACTCCCGTGTATTTTTTATATCATTCGCAAAGATAAAAGAATACAAGAAACTATCTTCTTCTTTTTTTTTCGATACGACATCGGACATCTCTGTCTATTTTCCAAAGAGAGAGATTAAAAACACAGAAAGTTATAGTGTCATTTCATTACAGGTGTAGAGTCATTTATATTTTATTGAAACAAAAGCAGAGACAATGTGTGCTTATTTGTTATTTTCAAGACATCGCTTTAATGAGACTTTTACTGTACGGAAACCATCGCGTTTATTGTTCGTTATTAAAAGAATGGTAATGATGAAAATAGTTCTTGCTGTACGTTATTTGTCCAATCTCTGCGATATTTGCAACGAGGCACTTCAAAAAACACATCCGCACGACACGCAGTACAGCAATATCAACACATTGTTTACAGATCCTATATTTTATGTGCATCGTGTTTATATCGGATATCGTATCACAGGTGTTGGTGGTATGGTGGGGGAGGAGGGTTATGAGTCCAGGTAGGGATAGCTTTTCTGTACATCACATATTCCTCTCATTCTTTCGTGTGACACAACAGCTACAATGTATTATGTATGACTTTTGCTGTTAAGGGAATTTCTTTTCAAGCCATCGTATCGCGATAGGCAAGGTTTACATCTACAGGTGGATCAAGACCGGGATTTTGATTCCTGAACGATATGCTGTGCAATTTGATCACTAACGCCGCACCAGCAAGGTGGTGTAAAGATCGAAGCTTCCAGAGATGCAAGCTGGCATTAAACCGGCAGCATCTAGTGGTACATTGTACAGTGCACTCCCGTTAGGCTGCGTTCACATAGAAGTATACTATTCGGGTATTCGGGCTCGTTTTTCGAGGGCACGCGAATAGCTTGAATCGAACGATAAGATTTCCTCACACCGGTTCACATAAGAGGGCACTATTCGAAAGTACCGAATAGCTGCGAATAGAATAGCAAAGTGGGAATCGAGCTTGTTCGATTTTCTTGCAGCGTATACCGTCTCTCGTTTATGAAATAATGACAATTTTGGTCTGAATTTGCCCTTTAGCAAAAATAGGCATGTAGAATGACACTCTGTTGCAGTTTAGAAATTGTTAATAAGATTTGCTGGGATGTAGGAGGAAGAAATCCTAAATGCATGGGATGGTGAGTTGACGGTGCGGGTGATGGTGTATTCGGTGCCTGAATAGCGAATAGCGAATAGCGAATAGCGAATAGCGAATAGCGAATAGCGAATAGCGAATAGCGAATAGCGAATAGCGAATACCGAATGCTTCTATGTGAACGCAGCCTTATGACCAGGGTATAAAGAATACGGTTATAACGAAATTCCGGTTACAGCGGAATAAAAGTTCAGGCCGCAACGTTACCCACACTATGTATCTTTATTGTTTATTCGTCCGGTTATTTAGAACGAAATATCGATATAACGAAAGGAAACTGCCAGTCGCGAGGACTGCGTTATAACGGGAGTCCACTGTTTAAAGTGATACATTGTATTGGGTGTCATGGGGTACGGGGCAGGACCAGAAGCCTCCTCCGCGCCGTTTCTCCCTGTCTGAAGGCTGTTCACGTTTAAGCCGCAAAAGAACGCCGTTTGTCGGGAGAAGGGGGGGGGGGGGGGGAGGGATAGGCGCTGTCGACCAAGTTGCTGTAGTTCACGGGAGTGAAACAGGTGTGTGGTGGTCCAACTGTGCCTTTTTCAACCAATGTCAAAATAAGCCGAAGATTGCATAACAGACGGCAGCAAAACCCATAAGGACAGTCGGGACCTCAGCCCCTGTGTTGAACGGAGACAGGCACTAACACGCCTCTGACAGCACGATTTCACCACTTAATCATATTTCTACGGAAAGTCATGGTATAGAAGAAAACTTAGCAAGGGAACTATCAACCGGGGGGGGGGGGGGGGGGGGGGGGAGTGAAACACAAAATATTTTTCAATCACACAAGGGTACCAATGATTGATTTGTACTTCAACCCAGCTGGTCGTTTACCCGTGGTAACATAACAGCTATGACAGTCTGCATTCGTGATTGATGGAAGCTCCGACATCCAGTGGTCCTCATGTGATCAGTGTCTGCTGTGTGTCGAGGAGATTTCGAAGAGCTCAAATACCAATTTAACAGACTGCCTCAAAAAAAAAAAAAAAAAAAAGAAGGAATGCCATCATTTCTGGACAATGAAATGCATGTCGGGTCCATGAAGGTTCCTTGCAATAGAGAATGGGTGATCTCCGCGCACACCGAGCACGGTAACGGCAACGGTCCCGGGTTTGTTTTGTTGTTGTTGTTGTTGTTTGCTATGGTGCGCCAAAGGGAAATATGTCTGGTTTTGTTACAATATCACTTCCCCACTAATAAATTTGTTACAAAATGTATCTTCATCTGGTGATGTTGGTGCTCTTGATTTTGACGTAAGAGTAGAATTTTGGATGATTGTGCCAAAATTATTGATTTTTTAACAGAACCAGATATGATTCCTTTTGGCGCGCCATTGAAAAAAAAAACAAAACAAAACAACGGACCGTTGCCATTACCGTGTTCGGTGTGCGGAGACCTTTAGTCATCATCGTGAGTGAAATCGCCTAGAGCGATTAACATTCAGGTCAGTATTATTTTTACTTATCACATGTCCGATCAAAGTTCACGTAACTTCAATCTGATGGAATCTACAGCGAAGGCAAAGCGGAAACCTTATTGCCAGCATTGTATAGATCGAAGTGACTAATTCCTACTTTTATAATAAGAGGGCCTTCAGATACGAGAAACTGTTATCAGTTTTATCTTGACACCTTTTGCTTATCACTTCTCACTGCGGTGTGTTACATAATCATGTCATTCAATAAGATGTATGACCCAAGTATATATTTTCCAAGTTTTTACCGTACAGTTAATACGATGCATTAGGGTTGATTGTTATGGTTTGCATGTAACCATTGATTTGTAAAACGTTATTGTCGTGTAATAATAATTGGCAGTAGAGAAGCTCGTTGTTATCTTGTTACGTGTAAAGCGTATTGTTGTACAGCTATGATATTCATGCTTTCAATTTGGCGACATTCCAACTCCCTGATTTATGTAAATTACACATGGGTATTTCTTTGTCAGTTACATGAAATCATTTTGTTAAGGAATCTCTTCTTGTTTGTGAGACCTTGTTTTACTTCTATTAGACTGGAAAGCATCCAGCTGAAGGTAACAGCAGTAAAAACAGTGTACAAACAAAACAAAAACACCCTAGAGAATTGGCTGCAAAATAGATATTTACTTGCAGCGTTTGGCGCAGCTACCAAGCCATGGACTGAATAATCCTTGCAAATCAAAACCACGCGCACATAAACGTTATAGAGAATGTAAAGAGCATGAAAACTTCACTCAATGTATCATTAGACGTCAGGTCTAATATTTTGGTCGAAGTACATTAAAATGATAATTGCTTTAATAGCCGGACGCCTCACCTATACAGCTGTATAAGTTGTTGAGGACTAACAAAGAGACAACCGATCTGGGAACTATTCGGGAATAAGAGGAATTGGTATTTTCCATTTTCGTACACCCATAATGAAATAATATCTCAGTGCGAATGGGAACATGTAGTATATTGAAAATGATAGCATATATTTATATTTTAACACTAACAGAGTGTTTCATGATCATAGATGTCCATAATTATTGAGGCTTACTGCAACAAATTCATTTTTGCGATTTATTTGTATTTTGTTTCATCATCTCACTGAAATAGTTTCATTTATGACAAAAAACAAATACAGATTCGACTTTGTGCTTACATACTTTGCTTTTCAAAGCGTATTCTCCCTTCAGTCAGAGTTCAAATGATTTTTGCTGATAGTTTGTTGGCGTCATGGATGGTGGTGTGTGAATGGGTGGTGGTGGTAGTGTGTGTATGCATATGAATGTGTGCGTGCACTGTAAGTATGTATTCAATACCATAATTGATTTCCTACTTCTCTCAGAAGCATCACATTTTTATTTTCTTTTTTGGTTTTTTTTTTCGGTTGCCACAGAAACCATGTACATAGTAATATGCATCGTCATGTACAATTCAGTATTTTTATCTATTAGTATATACAATTTATCTATATCTACGTGTGTGCATGTACATATATATATATATATATATATATATATATATATATACGAGGGGCGACTGAAAAGTTTTGAGCCTAACATAGAAAGGATTAAGATATGAAGGCCAAATTTGGTCCATGAAGTCTTCATTATATCTTAATCCTACCAACCAAATTTCTTGGTCATAAAAACTTTAATCCTTATTTTACAGGTTCTTGAACTTTCTGTATCAGGTGATTCATAAAAAATGGACAAAATGATCACAAAAGGTGTCTTGTTTCACCAGGACAATGCTCCAGCGCATTCATCAGCGGTTGCAATGGCAACCATTCATGACTGTGGGTTTCAACTAACTGTAGTTCCGCACCCATCGTATTCACCAGATCTAGCCCATTGGACTTCCACTTCTTTCCAAACCTCAAAAAAGATTTGGCTGGACAACGCTTCACCACTGATGAGGAGGTCATTGATGCTGTTGACTCCTACCTGGAGGACCAACCAAAGAACTTCTACTGCAGCGGCAAAGAGGCACTACGTCACCTCTGGAGGAAGTGTGTGGACTCACAAGGGGACTATGTAGAAAAATAGAGCAATAAAGTACTTCTGCCTCTTACCATCTCTTGAAGGCTAAAAACTTATCAGTCGCCCCTCGTATATATATATATATATATATATATATATATATATATATATATATATATATATACATATATACATACATACATATACATACATGTGTAACTGAGAGTGACAGAGAGAGAGAGAGAGAGACTGAGAGATGATAGGTGAATACACTCAACCAAAAAAGTAAGTTCCCTCCTAGCATCTTTGGATATATCTCATTGGATATATCTCAAAAAGTATCTTACCAATTTTCACAATTCAAACGGGAATGGATAGGGAATTTTATTACTCATAACATGAATTGCATATCATTGCCACCAGATTTCATTATTGGTGTGAAAAAAAAAATGTCAAAATGCATGGAAAAAAAAGTTGCACTTTAGTGATTTGCACTGACTTTTACACAAATAATCAAACAATCACTCATGATTCTGAACTATTAAGCATGGTTTACTGCATATTTCTCTTTCTCTTCTTTTCATGAGCATACAGTGAAGTATTTAATAATTGATATTTCCACCATCCGCTTCAATGACCAGCCGGCATCTCTTCCTCATACTGTTAACTAAAGTTTGTCAATCTTGGCGCTGCTCAATGTTGGCCCATGCTCTCTGCAAGATGCGCTGAAATTGTCTGACAGATGTCACCCTTGGTCGGCCACTTCTTGGCAGATCTTTGACCTCCCCAGCTTCCTGAAACTTTGCTCAATAAATTTCCAAATGGCATTGGGCGAAACCCCTAGTCTCCTGGCCACCTCCTTAACCGGAAACCCAGCTTCAAGGAAAGCTGTAGCTCTACCTCTTTTAAAAATTTGCAGACGCGGCATGAAGCAAAATAGCCATTAGCACATTAATGTGATCAACCCAAATTGGAATTAAAAAGCACATGGCTTCGACCAACATGTTCATATTGAAAGGCCTATTGTTTAAAAAGTATGCATAACATCTGTTTAATAGGGAAGTACATTGTACCTGAGGAAATTCCTGAGAAATACATAACAATTTAAAAAGGTCATTTGCTAACGTGCATAGGAAATGTACACATTATGCTTCATATTATAACCTTAAGTGCAACTTTTTTTCCACGCATTTTGACATAAAATGCATTTTTTTTTTTTACTCCAATAAGGATATCTGGTGGCAATGATATGCCACACTATACTTGGAAGTTAACTTACTTTAACCCTAACTAGGCCGGGGGGGGGGGGGGGGGGGCTCTCGACGTTTCGCGCGATGTATGCTATCGCGAGAAGCTATCGCCGTGACGTTTCATGACTTTTTTCTTTCGAGTCTCCCGCATCTTTTGACATCAAATTTGCGATGCCCGGGCGCGCGGTTCCGAAGTTGCGCATAAATATGCAAGTGCATGTCTGACCAAAAATTGCTCAAAAACGTGAATTCGTGCACAATTTCAATGCAAACTGTGTTTACAGGCAAATTTCATAAAAGCATGATAATTTTGGGGTTATGTTGATCAAGAACATATTTTCTTGTTCGGAACAATGTCGCGGACAAATTTCATCGAAAAAACAATGAAAAACATAAAGTCGAAAAACAAAGAAATACATACGAAATTCAAAAAACAATTATTTCTCTTACATTTGCTAAAGAAAATTTACCCAAAAATGCACCTGTTTTGAGCTTTATTTAGTGATTTATACCAAATTGTCTGATTTCATGCATCATTATGCATAAATTAGCATAATTTAGTGTAAATTACAATTTTTGAAAAAATTAACTTAATGGTACTATAGATTGCATCATGGGCAATGTGTGTGCCAATTTTCGTCGCGATCGCGTAGTCGACGGCCGACATTTGGAGGGGGGGGGCCTGGGAGGCTCCCCCCCCCCCCCCCCCCCCGACTCTATCATCTACCTAAATAGCCCGGCCTAGTTAGGGTTAAGTTAACTTGTGTTAGAACAGCTCCATTTGAATTATTTGCTGCAGGTCACAACTGTCATACTCTCTCCAGTTTTCTAGTCGGACATGTTACAGTATTAAAATCTTTTCACAATCATACTATTTAGGTTCACATAAGGTAGGACTGTGAAACAAATAACTTGTTTACAAAGAATGCTGCCAAAAAATGATACTGTTCATTTCAACTGTAATTGACACGTTGAATGTGCTGTGTGGTGTAAGTGAATATTCAGGTGGCAGATTAATTAAAACAAGGAAAAGTAGAAATTATGCGGTGCGTAAAATATGTCCCCGCCGGAAGTAGCATTTAGTATCAAAATGTACTATATAGGTCAAAAGATCAAGGTCAAAGGTCAAAGAAGTCAAAGGTCAACATTCTGTGTAGAAGTTTTGAAGCCCTCACCTAGTGCCATCACATAAAGCAAACGGAATCGAAATCGGGTTAGAAATGGCGAAGGAGTAGCATTTTGTAGCAAAATGTACAATACAGGTCAAAAAATCAAGGTCAAAGGTCAAAGAAGTCAAAGGTCAAAATTCTGTGTAGAAGTGTTAAAGCCCGCACCTAGTGCCATCACATAAAGCAAACGGAATCGAAATCGGGTTAGAAATGGTGAAGGAGTAGCATTTTGTAGCAAAATGTATAATATAGGTCAAAAAATCAAGGTCAAAGGTCAAAGAAGTCAAAGGTCAAAATTCTGTGTAGAAGTTTTGAAGCCCTCACCTAGTGCCATCACATAAAGCAAACGGAATTGAAATCGGGTTAGAAATGGCGAAGGAGTAGCATTTTGTAGCAAAATGTACAATACAGGTCAAAAATCAAGGTCAAAGGTCAAAGAAGTCAAAGGTCAATATTCTGTGTAGAAGTTTTGAAGCCCTCACCTAGTGCCATCACATAAAGCAAACGGAATCGAAATCGGGTTAGAAATGGCGAAGGAGTAGCATTTTGTAGCAAAATGTACAATATAGGTCAAAGGTCAAGGTCAAAGGTCACGACTGAAATTCTGTGTAGAAGTTTCAAAGCTCCCAGGTAGTGCTATCATATAAAGCAAACAGAATCAAAATTGGCTCATAAATGACAGAGAAGTAGCAAATTGAAGATTTTGATCACACACGGACGGACACACGGACGGACACACACACGTACGGAGCCCGTTTCATAGTCCCCTGCTCGAACTCGTTCGGCGGGGACAAAAATCAATCATTTCTTTGTGTGCCAATACAATGGAAATCAACTAGCAAAACTTGTTTGTTTGTAATGTCATAGCTCTGCTACAAAGTGTTCAAGCTTTCCAACATGCACAAGCACCTGTTATTGCACCTGGTATTTTTTTTCTTTTGTTCTGTCACTCACTGTAGCTGTTTACTAACAATGCAAAAAGAAAACAGAAGCTTGAATTCATGCCTCAGTTTTGGTCAATGACCTTAATATTTGACTGGACTTGATAAGGTCAATGATTCTGCAAAGCTGCGAATTGATAAGCTTTTACAGTATTCAGTTTATTTTCATGCCTCTGTTTCTTCACCTCTTCATTAAAACGATTTTTAAAAGTACAACATGTGTTTTGTTGTTGTTAAGTTTGATTTAGCATGCTTTGCATGTGCAATTTTTTATCAAAATATGATTTTCTCGTCAAAATATTTCTTACTACTGCCAAATATGCTTTTTGATCTACAAAGGTTAGCAGTCCTATTTCAATCAGCTTCAAAATTTCAGCAGAGGACGGACGAAACACCAGACTGCAAAATTAGGTCAAAAACAGAAACTCAATAAGTTTCGACCAGTTTTTATGACCTGACTTCAAACTCAATTTTCTCGGCTCAGCCGTCAGCAACTTTCCGACGCTTTTGTCGTGGCGGGTCACAAATGAATATAATACACTCATTTTCAACTCAGTAGTATTAGAAAAAAAATGCTATGTCAGGAATAAAAGAATAAACTGAGAACACGTATCTGACAACACTGTACATAAAAAATCCTCTAGCAGCCAAAAAACTGCATCAGAAAATAGCAATAAAAAAACCCCCAATAATTTATTATTGATTTTCAGAGCTACACAATATAAACCACAGTGGCAGATGACAACATGCTTGCAAATTAAGTAACAAGGTAATAGAATACCATTTTTACCCAATATCATACTAGGCGCCATGAAAGAAGCCATCTATTCTGTTTCAATATGCAATCGACCTCAAAAGCAGGACGACAATGCACATTCACCAGATCATTTATTTAAGTGTTAACAGATTTTTGAAGAACTCAACTTCCTTCACATTTTCAAAGAGAGAGCTGGCATTGGATTTAGGAAAAGTCAGCTTTCCAAACTTCCATATGAGACTTCTTCAAATCAAGGTCTCAGAGCCTCCTACCTAATACAACCTTTTACTCAAACCCCTTCAAAAACGAAGAAATAAAGAAAGACAAGGTACAATAACAATGATGGTAATGATATCCAGAAAATCCTGACATAACTGTTACTTGCAATTTAACATACGTGGGGATGAATTTTCTAACTCTGAAATACAGTGGGTCAAAATCATATTACCCCATTCCCTGTGAGAATGTGAAACTTATTCCACACCCATCTGACTTGTCCGGGCAATGGGTTACCTTTCCAAAAGTTGCTAAATCCATTTATAAGCAAATTTGGAGTTTTTGACAGTAAATGCATTCATTTTAGTACTCCCATACAGTAAACACTCTTCAAAGCATTGAAATTCCTGTGAGAAATTGGAGAAATCAGACAATGAAAATTGAATTTGGCTCTAAAAGATGCTAAATCCATCTGGAACCAATCAGAAGTTCATGTGCATGCTTGACCACACTTTGATCCCCAGAGGAAGGCCAAGCTTTCTAGTTTCCTGCTTTCCAGATGACCAACATACTGCACAATTACTGGCTGTGAAATATTTCAGCTCTATTCATACTAATTCCTTGAAGAGATGGAGGAAACAGGAGGATGTGCAGAGAAAACAAATCATCCAAGCAAAATACAGAGAGTTACAGAAACTAGTCACTAAACAATATTTACGTGCTGTATTTCACTATGCTAAAATGTCTGTTCCAAAGGGTGCTAAATCCACAAAATCCTAAAACATATCAGTTCTTTAAAAATCAGTGTTGATGCATATATTTCACTGATTATCTCATTCTGAATGACTATTATGAGACATAATGTCACTGCATGAAAACATTTAGAAACGTGTGAAATAAGATTCCATATTTTTAGCACCTTTTTGAAAGGAATTCTTCATATGTACTGCATTGCTCTGTGTGTGATGGGAGACTTTGTCACTAGCTGTGAAATTTGTTCAGTTGTTGTGTTCCTCGTATGATATAATTTGGATTTACACATTATTGAAGCATGAGCGTGAAGGTAGGAATACAATTCAATTATCCATTCATTGGCTTTTTGAGGAGGTGGCTCAGCAGGCGGGGTAAGTTACATGTATGTAAAACAAGCGATGCATGCTTGCATTTGGGAGACGAATTGTAAATCATAAAAGCAGCGCTTAGATGCTTCTCTAATGCCAATCATTAAGCTGTGCTTCACAGGAAGGGAATATAGAATCAAAGGTGTTGTAGGATTCGGTTTAATACGCCACTTCAAAATCCTATCTGGTTGCTTCGTCTCTTCAGGGAGTGAAAGTTTCTCGGAGTTTTTGTGCTGACCGATGGCATTGACCTTATCGCAGACTGGGATCTGACACCATTCCTGCTCTGACTGTCTGGTGTTCCCTGCCCAGGGAGCATCCCGGGGCTGCAGCCAGACCAAACTTGGCCTAAACCATCTGGAGGAAGGGGGACTTTCTTCAGCACCAAAGTGGGCATGCCCACCTGGGACACCCCCTTTGTGGGTGGAGCTGTGCTCTCCAATCCCTCATCTTCCGGCTGCTGTGGTGGGATGACTTTTTTCCGAGATGAGGTGTTGGAAGGGGTAACAGCTGTGCGCCTCTTGATCGATGGGGTCTTCTTTACACTTTTGGATGGTGATTCCGGAAGTTCCATTTTCTGGAGTTAAAGACACGCCATCAATGTTCTTATGCTGCTACTCATCTTGTTAAAACAAAAATTATTTTGTTTTGGTTGTTGTTGTCTGTTTCACTCTACCTTTAGTCAACATTAGATATGAAAGAACAAATAAGAAGAGATACAGTATTTTGTTTCATTCCAGTACAATGTACAACTGTATGGACTTCAGTCAAATTTCAGTTGTATAATCCACATGTACATGCTACAAAAGTTTTATGCAACATTTCACAAACATCTCTGGAAAATTTTGTGACAAAACAAAAGTTGCACTTTATCATGAATGTACATTCACGTCATTTGAGGGTTAGAAGCAATATCAAGTGTGTATATGATCCTAGCATCCTACCTGGACACCAATTGCTGCTAAGCTGGACAAGCAGAAGGGATATCTCCCACATACCTTGGATGGTAACAGAAGTACATAAAGAGGTTTGACACTATGGACAACTATGTCTACCATTCATTGGGCTCTTATGACTTAAAAAGAGAAACAACAACTCTTCCTTCCCTCATCCTCCCTAGAATATTAGCATCAAACCAAGTAAAGGTACATTAAAGACAACAATAGACACAAACTCTACATCAAAAAGAACTACCTCTGAGCATCAAGGTTCCAGGCTTCGAATCTTTACTACCATGATCTGTGATTATTGTGGCTGCCATAGCAACAGCTTGGCTGTGTTTGAATAATCTCCTGTTCAAATTTTACCATGGCAACTACAATCATAGTCATTCATGGTATGAAATTGGTTCTGTCCACTACCGGTATACCACATTAACCCTAATCAGGCTGGGCTTTTTTGGCTATGCTATATCTGGGGGGGGGGGGGGGGGGGAATTAATTGAAAAAACACAATTTGCATTGGATTTGTACACAAAATCACGTTTTGGAGCAATTTTGGGGTTGACAAATTTTTTTCGAACGGGCGTCGCGTCAAAATGGTACGCGCAGGCGCAACAATTTTGGTCTCAAAAGTTGCGCGATACTTGAAAGAAAAAAGTCATGAAACATCGCGGCGGGAGCTTATCGCGCTGCGAAGATATTGCGCGAAACGTCGAGGGGGGGGGCGGATTCCGCCCCCCCAGCCTGATTAGGGTTAAGAGATGATGATGATGATCATCATGACGACGGCGATGATCAATTATGACTATATTGACAATAATAACAGTGAAAATGGCGCTGATGGCAAAAATGATGAAGATGATAAGGATGACGATGATGACAATGATAATGGTGATGATGATGAGGACGACGATAATGATGATGGTGATGGTGGTTGTTGTCATTCACAATGCAAAGAAAACCCAAATGTGAGATATCCAACTGATGCAAATATGAAGGAGAGTTTACCTTTGACCAGCCATGTTCCCAGTGATCCCAAAGGCGATGCCCCAACAAACCGCGAATCTTGTATGACGCCATCAGTTTAGGGACTTTGGGTGACTTTACGTTTCCTTGAAGCTGAACATTGGAAACAAAGGAATGGGTGGCAACAGTTATTGCACAGTGCATTGTTACAATCAGCATTCATTCATGTTGTCTCAAAACATATGATCAAACATTGCATGGACCAATAAATTGCATCTTCTATTGTCTATAGCACTTTGTCCAAGGGCAACACCATGGAAAATTGTGACATAATTTGAAAGCATTTTAAGTTTATGTGTTTGTGTGTCTTTCTTTGTCTTGTTCCTATCATCCCATGTATTACCAACCCTGCCATTAAATCCCCATTTATGTAGAATTGTGTGGCATGCAACGTTTCCTTCCGAGAAACTACTATGTGCTAAAGGGTTCAACACCATGAAGCTGGTTCAGTTACATGTTGTATGTACACCAGGTTGACCTGGGGAAGAGTTACATCTTGTCTGCTGAGTGAAGTTCTTACTTGTGCAGCTGTGAGGACAGTGTTCGGGTGAGTAGCAGCTGAGAGGTGTGTGCTGGCCTCTTCAGCACTCAAGCCACACCCAAGGCATGGAAGACAGGCATCCAGTCTGACTGTTTCGGCATCCTCTTCCATGTGGTTGTCATGGCGACACAGATGGCACCCTTTCTCTTGGGAGCACTTCATTGCTGCATGGGTTCCATAAACACAACATGTAAAGATATAATCTAATATAATGTTACGTCACAATGATTTAAATGGTGTACTCTCAAGGGAGCTAATACTGCATTACCTATGGTAACTTTTGTTTTTAATTGCTGGATTATCGAGTAGGAGCTTTCACATGTTAAGTGATTTCATTGAATAATGACTGTAATTCTTTCTAGAGACCATGCCTCATGTTACTTACTACACTAGTTTACTACCACTTAATCCCCTGCTTACTTTCTAGGGATGCCAGTTTTATACATAGCATTTCAGTATTTTGAGGGGTGAAAATGCATATTTTCAGTGCAAACTCAGTACGTTTACCTTTCTTTGGGAAAAACAGTATTTTCAAGGAATTCTGCAGCATTTTCTAAAAAACAAATACTGCAAAGAGAGAGAGAGAGAGTAACAATTTGCATCACAGGGAGGTTTGGCAGCTCTGTTAGGGGAGGGGGTAGGGATGTTCAGGGTGGGGTTGAAAAGACTCCTCAATACCTTCCATCACAGCTTTCGTCGTTTTCCTTTTCAGAGCCTTTCCAAGCAAGAGAGGTCGTGCCTCCGTGGAACTGTCTCTAGACTTCAGGACTTTCTCCACAAAATCCATGCACTGCCTTTCGACACGTGAGGGCAGCACGGCACTTCTGGGGCAGCCCTCACAATCGGACTTGTCTTCGATGCTAAAAACCTGGTGGTGTACATCGCCTACCTGAGACATCTTTGATTGGAATCAAAGACAAATACGGCTGTGATATAGATACGCAGACAGTGCATGGGTTTTAGAATCATGTTATTAATCACCACTTGTAGTGCCAGAAACACTATTTCTGAGGTTTCTATTTATATATACATGTATCTTTTATCATTTATTGCTGCTATTTCACATGGTAGAATAAAAAACAAACAAATGATCAAGTGTGTGAGCAAATGTGTGTGTGGGTCAATAGATTATTCCCATTTTGAGGATAGATATCACATGATTACATTCTTCAGAGAAGGTTTGTGTAAATTTCTGAACTTTTGCCATCAAAAGTCAGTCTGCCATACTGACATACTTTTCACATTTGTTGCAAAAAAACATTCTTCAAACGTTTAATGCTTTCACTCTTTCTTGACCAGTACTTTAAAATACCATATACTCACATACAAATGAGTAACTGCTAGTTACCGCAATACATTTAAAAGCCTATCTAAATTTACTTTGCTGATATGGTATTTTGATTTCACCAACTGAGCTTGAATACCTAATCTCCTGCCTGCTTTACAGTGTCTAAACTTTATTGTCCATGTTGCTCCAAATTGTTCATCCAAATAATGGCTGGCATTCATGCTGATTCTGTGGTACATTTTGTGAGCATAAAGCCTGACAAATTAATATACCAGTGTGCATGGAGTCTGGACAATTGAGAAAAAGAAAGACATATCATTAAAAAGAAAAAACAAAGACAAAAGACACACAAAAAAAACCTTTCACATGGCTTTCATGGGGATAGGCTTTATATGGTATTTTACCTGAAAGACAGTGATACTGTTGGAATGTTCTGTAGCCAGCTTTCCAGCACACATGCCTACCAGGGGGCTCTTTAGCCTGCTCCGTACTCCATCATACCCACAGCTAGGAACGGAAGGTAGCAAGTCCACCCAGCGACTACAAGAGATGAAACGTTCATGGAGATTGTATAACAGAATTGCTGTGGTTTGGTATAAAGGAACCATTTTGGTGCAGTGAACAAGATCATTAATTCTACATATTTTTGTGACAACAGACATTAACTTACTGCTTGGCATGAACAAGTAAACGGGGATGTACACGCTTTTTCTCGAAACATTTAAGTCCATATCGTATTTACAATGGTTTTAATACGTCATATCAAACAAAAAGAGATCTTTCATCTAAATTGCACCTAGAATAAGAATATGACAGAATCAAATTTTGTATTGTCATGAATCATTGATATTAATATGTGGTTGTGACCAGTATCATTATTTGGTGGCTGTTTATTTGCAATTCCAATCTTAAAAGTCCAATTTTGATGAAACATATACCACTACTTTCATCAGGTCTTTACATTGTTACTTTATCAAAGTCATTTTGAATATGGTGTAGAAATACCCTGTCATAAGAACCATGTCAGCATGCACAGAGCGACACACACACACACAAACAAACAAAGTGCCAAAGACTACACATCCAATAATAGAGCGCCAGCTGAGTAAAACTGAGTAAAAAGACGACCTGAGCTTTCGACCCTAGCAAAATTTTCATCAGAGACAAAATGACAAACATAAAAAGTAGACATATACTTATAGACTACAGACATATCATATCAATGTAGCATGTACTATCTAAAAAGGACGGACATGGAACAATTACAACAAAAAGGGTAGTCCAAGTGTCAAAAGCAGGGAGCCAATAAGATATGGAAGGGGCATTAAAGCAATTGAGTCAGTTATTAAACATGCAGGGACAGTAATGAACAGCCAGTGATGATCCCTACACAGTTCATGAGTGGGTAACCTGTGAAGGATAAAGATAAAAAGCGAGGTGATACCGAACAAGAAACACAAACCAAGTGAGATTCTTACTCGTTATCCTCGATTTTCCATGGTCCTTTTCTTGTCACTGGCGCTTGACTAGCAGAACCTACATGAAGGGGAAAAAAGAACAGTTTACTGGTCATGCCTGAATTTTCAAAGCCTTGTTTGAAGAAACTACCAGATTACTACCATGTATATCAGTACTTAGGTCATTGTGATATTCAAGAGCAAATCATATTACAGCCTGTCCTGTTAAAAACTTTGACATAGCGGCTATCATTAAAATTCTAAATTTCTGAATATCTTTCAAATGAACTGCTCTTAAAGTACTCCTTGGCAAACCAGTCACTGTCAATCACATATATGCCAGTAATCCTTATGATGAATATACAAGTCTTCTACAAAAATCAAGCAGGAATGGTTTAGAGCATTATTCATATCCTGAAAACTTTCAAAACATCAATGAATGTATATTATACAGTTGTGACTGATTGTTTGTATTGTCCAAGAGAGCAAGAAGACTAAACCTGGTTTCCAGATGTATTCAAATCATCTAAAATTATCTATTATATACCTCATTTCTAGAATCCTCTCATCTGATTGGTTAAAAGGGGAGTCATTAAAATAGCTGTGCCCTATTTTTGAGTTACTGTGACCGGGGCCCGGGCACAGTTAGTAAATAGGTTTTAAAAACAGTCGCAACCCCGTACACATAGATCGCTCATATGTACGCACCAATGATACGACCGCCGCGCATTCGATCAGCGTGCTGTAAAAGAGACTAGCGGACTGGTTTGGAGACAGTCGGAACTCGCAACCCCGTACGTACATACACTGTGTACACATAGATGATCACTCATGTACGCACCAATGATACGAACGACCGCTGCGCTGTCGATCAGCATTGATTACAACTTACAAGTGCTGTAAAAGAGACTAGAATCTATATTTTCGGTATATAAAACAAATAATGACTGCTTGATATTCGGGGTACAGTTAAAATTATGTAGGCCCTCCGTGATGTGAAAACCTTAACCATGCCCTCAGCTTCGCTTCGGGCATGGTACGGTTTTCACATCACCTCGGGCCCATAATTTTAACTGTGCCCCTCATAGCAGTCATTATTTGTATAATAATTTCTCTTTGGTTAAGCAGCTTCATGACAAAACTTTCATCTTCAATTGCTGCAAAGTTAGAAAACTGCAATAAGGAGAATCTGTCTGATCAACATGAATGGTGTTTTTAACCCACTGAGGATGAACTGATTTTGCTATGGTGTACAACCCGCATTTCCCATAGACACCTGCCTGAGTATACTAGGGACTCGTCCTCAACAGGCTAACTGGCAAATCTGTTCCAATAATACAATTCCCTGTCTACAAGGCTCAGAGAGAAAATAGGCAAAATAGGCATACTGGTAGACGATTTCCACAAAGATACCTCTTGCTTGCATCATCCATTCTGGCACTGATACAGATCAAAGATGCCAGTAAAGAGTCTTCTTTATGGCGAGACACATGCTACATAATGTTATTTATTTCAGGCACTAGAGACCCTAGCTTCTTTATCAATTACAGTTAACTTCGGATACCTCGAATTCGTCGGGACTGAAGAAAATGGTTCGAGGTACGCGAAATTCGAGGTACGCGTACGTACGTCGAATTTTCTTCGACTTATGCGACGTTTATCGATGTTCAACATGGTATCTGTTATAGTGCCTACCGATTGTTTGCATGCTTGTCAATTGGAATTGAATCGACTTTTATAAGAATGAATTGAATGAAAATCGGAATTGAAATCAAAATTTCAGAAATGAAGATTTTGGTGGCCCTATCGCGCCACCAAAAAAAGTCGGATGTTTGCCTTTACTTTTGATAATGAACAGCGGTAACAATCGGCTCCGTAAGATACTAAAATACATGTTGGATGTTTGCTCATACTTTTGGACATGAAAAACGATAAGACTCAGCTCCGTATGGTGCTAAAACTAATGTCAGATATTTGATCTTGCGTTCAGAAATGAATGAGGATAACATTCGGCTCTGGAAGATGCTGAAATAAATGTCGAATATTCGCTTTGACATTCGGCAATGAAAAACAATATTCAACTCCGTACGATGGTTAGATAAGTGTCGGATGTTTCCTTATACTTTCGAACGGAAATAGCAATAACATTTGGCTCCAGAAGATGCTAAAATAAATGTCAGATGATTGCTTTTATGTTCGGAAGTTGCAGTAATATTCTGCTCCATACGATGCTAAAATAACTGTCTGATGTTTGCTTTTAATTTCGAAATGAATAACAGTAACATTCAGCTGCGTTCAATGGTTAAATGAATGTTTGATGTTTGCTTTGACGTTCGGAAATGAGTAACAATAACATTCAACTCCTTACGATGATAAAATACATCTCGAATGATTGCTTTTACGTTTGGCATGTTTGGAAGTGAATAGCAGTAACATTCTGCCCCATATGATGCTAAAAAAATATTGGATATTTGCTCTTACATTTCGAAATGAATAACAGTAACATTCAGCTACGTTTGATGGTAAAATAAACGTCTGATATCAGCTTTGACGTTCAAAAATGAAAAACAGTAACATTCGGCTCCGTACGATGATAAAGTAATTGTCAGATGATTCATTTCACTTTCGGAAGTGGACAGCAGTAACATTCGGCTCCGTACGATGATAAGATAAATGTCGTATGTTTGAAATGAATAACGGTAATATTCTGCTTCGTACGATGCAAAAATAAATGACAGATTGTTGCTTTTACATTTGGAAATGATTAACGGTATTAGTCCGCTCAGTTAGATGCTGAAACAAATAGCGGATGTTTGCTTTCACGTTTGGAATTGGATAAGGATAGCATTCAGCTCCGTAAGATGCTAAAATGAATGTCGGTTGCTTGCTTTTACATTTAAAAATGATTAACGGTAATATTCGGCTCCGTAAGGTGCTAACAGAGTAATAAATGTTGAATGATTGCTTTTACAATAAGAAATGAATAACGGTAACTTTCGGCTCTTTACAATGCTAAAACAAATGTCGGATGCTAACAAATGTCGGCAAATGCTCCCACTTTTTCATTTCAAACGTAAGTTTTGACCTCCTAAATATATAGGCATCAACTTTTATAATAATCTATACGCCTATTTGCTAAATCTTAAAACACAGAATAAGATGATTAGATTTTCTATTCATTTGTTGTAGACATGGGCATTTGTATCGCTTTAATAATGCTTAATATTCATTTTTCTATGTTTAGTAGGACCGATTTAGTTTTTCTAATGTTTTTCTTCATTTTTGTTTTTGTGTCGCCAGATTTTAATTTCGAGTATAAAATTCTACTACCAAAAAATACAAATCAGTGATACTGGTGGCCCGATAAAAGTTAGTGTGGAGCCCTGTCTATTCTATTCTTTATTATGCTCGGCCTATATACTTCCACATCATATTCCACAATAGTTTCATAATCGCATTGCTGAAAAAAAAAATCAGTGCTTGCGTTCTCGGGGAAGAATAAATGAAACATACTTCGTGAAAAGCAAAAAAAAAAAAAGTTAAAAAAAGGCACTACGCAGGAGATTGATGTTTGGACAGTGGACCGTGATTAATGCCAAAGACATAACTTTCAACACCTACGCAGGTGCGCCACAATGGTCAAGATATCTACGCACACGGTATGACTATCATGATCAAGAATTAAAACACAGTGGTTAAAGAAAAGAAGAGATGATGGGGCAGAGCGTAGTGCTATCATAAGCACTCCATTGGCAAGAGTGCTATGTGCATACCGTGTATATATGTAGATACACAGTGTAGGTGTTGGGGATTTTTCTTGTCAGCTGTGTA
Source organism: Diadema antillarum (assembly GCF_040938485.1). NCBI lineage: Eukaryota > Metazoa > Echinodermata > Echinoidea > Diadematoida > Diadematidae > Diadema > Diadema antillarum. Next base: position 1,215,548 of record NW_027271682.1, read on the forward strand.
CCTGGTATTTCTTTGGGCGCGCGATTGTTCTGGTCGGGAATATTTACTGTCGAGTGTGAAAAGATTTTTGACATGTCTTCTTCTCTGTCCACGCGCGCTTAAGACCAGGCGTCCACTAGGGCGCGGACAAGACGCGGACAAGCTCCGGAATGCAAATTTGGTATTCCGCACTCCTTCGGGAACCTGTCCGCACGTTCCTGAACCTGTCCGCTCACTGTCCTAAACATGTCCGGGCGTTTCCGCACCTTCGGGAGAGAGAAAAATTTCCGCGTCCAAATTTTGATCGAGACCAAAATTTGGACGCGGAAATGAACTTCCTGACACCTTCGGCGACTTGTCCTGACGATGTCCTGAGGATGTCCCGCTTGTCCGGAACCCTTCCGCTCCTTCTGCACACGCTCCGGAAAGAATCCCGCGGTGTGGGGAAGCTTCCCGAATGAAAGCGGAAGCCACCAGGAATGTTTTAGGACAGCGCGGAGCCGATGCGGATCTATATATGCAAGTGTCCGGAACCGATGCGGAAATTTTGTGATCCAGACTCGAAAATGTCGACACTTTCCGCGAGCGTCATGCCAATGAAACGTAAAATGAGTAAGAAGGGAGGCGAGGCCCCCATGCAAATATCCCCATCACAGGCACACCTTTCGTCTAGTGATGAAGAACAGTTAAATCTAAGGAATTTCCGGTCCCAGAAGGCAAAGAATAAGGTAGTGGAGACTGTGCCAAAAGCAACCAGAAAGAAGTGAAATCAGCCCCCTAACTTCCTAGTAAGTTTGTTTTGATTTGATCTTTTCAGACATTATTTTTCATCTGGGTGACTTTCCTGGTTCCTATTACTTACTATAGTACATTTTCCTTTATGTTGTTTTCGTATCTTATTTGCAAACAAACTAGGTTGTCCCATGTGACAGCCCAGCTGAAAAATCACAAAAGTAGGTGGAAGTACACTCAGAAAAAAAGCATAGAATTTTTGGCCAAATGTTAATGTATTATATACGTCGATGTAGGGCAATTTGTCAATCAGTTGCAATGAAAACATCTCGACGGAAGAAAATCATGAATTTGAATGAACAAGTTGTTATTCATACGTAAATGCTTTCTAATGATACAACATATTAGAACAAAAGACAAATTCATCACACTGAAAAGCATGAATTCAGTTGCAAAGATATACCTGTGGTCTCATTACAATGTAATATCTTTGAAGCCCAAAATAACAATGAAAGATAAAGATGATAGAGGAAAATGAAGAATTTTCTGTCACTTCAAAATTCAAGTGAAATGAGAGAAAAAGCAATAAATCATGAACTCGAAAAAGTGTTGAATTTCTGTCTTATTTTTTTTTTTTTTTTGCTGAGTGTATATATTTAAGTACACATTAAGCATCACAAATCATTTCAGAAATATTCTTTACCTGAATGATTTTCGTAGTTGTTATTATCTAATATTTTTTCTTCTCTTTTTGTTTTAGTTGCAAATAAACTCGATTGTCCAATTTGACAGCCCAGCTGAACCCCCCCCCAAAAAAAAAGTAAATTAAACTAGGTTAAAAATATTTCCCTATTTCTTACACTTCATTGACAATAGGCAAGTAAGCTCTAAGCATGAAAAAAAAAATTCTCGGACTTAAAAATGTTCAAAAGTGATCAAAATAAGAGAGGGTTAGAGATGCACAAGGGTAAATATCAGAGAAAGAAAAAAATGTAATGATTAGGATCATTTTGGCATGCTCTACAGAAGTATCAGACAAAACATGTGTATACCTCACGATGGATAAAGCACATGTCTTAAAAAAAGGGAATAAAGAATATATATATATATATATATATATATATATATATATATAATAAGTAACAAAACTGCAACAAAGTTCATGCTGTATTCACCAACGGTTTATTTCTTGTGAAGAAATAAATCATTGGTGAATACAGCATGAACTTTGTTGCAGTTTTGTTACTTATCTTTTTATCTTGCCCACACGTGGACTACCTTATCAGCATGATTATATATACATATATATATATATATATATATATATATATGTACATTTACATTTTTATGTATATATATATATATATATATATATATATATATATATATGGTTCAAAAAGTTTGCGAATATCATCCATGTGACTGTAGGCAGAGAAAAAATTGTTCTCCCAGATGAGACAAATAAAAAAAAAAAATGAGTCGTCAGCCGACATGCAGACAATCCTATTCTTCGACTTTTGGTGGTCACATTTATCAAATGATATTGACCAATCATATTAATATAATATCAGCCGCTACTGCGGAAGCACAACAAGGAGCATCAACGACGGCTAGCAGTCAAATGAGGAAAAGTCAAAGTCAGCGCCAAATTTATACCTTTCCATTTTCCTGGTATTGTCCGCAGTTTGTCCGCATGCCTAACTTGTGTTGTCCGGAAGGCATCCTGATTGTCCGCGTTCATTCCTGGTGTAATCCTAGATGTTTCCGCGCTGCCCGGCTACGATTAGCATATTCCGAGGTATTTCGCGCTCTTCCGGAGAGATTCCTAGGAATGTCCGCAGTCAGTCCGCGGACAGTCCGCGGACAGTCCGCGGACAGTCCTAGGAATGTCCCAGGATAAGCCGATTCACAAAGTTATTCCGCGTCTGTCGCGGACAGGATGCCGAAATAACAAAATTTGCTTCCGCAACCCTTCCGGGGCTTGTCCGCGCCCAAGTGGACGTCCGCCCTAATCGGAGATGCTGAGTGATGTTTGCAATTTCGATTCGAGCTACATGCTGGGAAAAACAATAAGTTAATTAAGATTGGGACAGTATATTTTACTTCGAGGTAACCGAACTTCGAGTTATTTTCTTCGAGCTACGCGAATTTTAATACACGGAAACTCCATAGGAACAATTGGGACTTTCATTTTGCCCCCGAGGTAAGTGATATTTGGCTTATCCGACGTCGAGGTATCCGAAGATGACTGTACTTCACAAGCACATGTGGGATATATGTGGTTGATTATCTACTTGCATGAGAACTGAAAGCAGTGTGTCTCCCTTGAGAGCTGACTGGAGAGAAAGACAAAGTCTTCCGAGGACCCAAATGACTCTGATGATGATGATGATGATAACGATGTCTGCGCCGATGAGGACGGCGATGTCATTGAGCTACCTCGGCTGATGTCAAGACAGATGGGCGGAGAAGACAAGAGGTGGGGCCATTGAAGTACCTGTTAAAGCATTAACCAATACTATTCAAAGTATCAACACACTGCAATTTTTGAAATGATGAAAGAGATGAATGACAATTATAGAGTTGTACCTGTCAAATATGTACCTGCCAAATACCTGTCAAACCTGTCAACCAATTAATAAACATTTAAGTATGAACGAACTGAAAATTCGAAATGATGAAAAGGATGGAAAAGCAATACATGGAGGAGTCTATGGGAAATGCGCGTTTACACATATATAGCAAAATCAGTTCATCCTCTTGTCTACGTAACTGAAGATCCCTTCACAGTGGTTGTTCATTTTATTCTACCCCAAATGAAAGGTGTTTCAGTGCACTTACTAAATCAAATTCTCAACTACAAAGCCCCTTTTATCTCAAAATCCTTTACATGTCCAGGTTCTCTGAAAAGCATGTAATGTTTTTTTCATCAGTATTCAGTACATTTCCCCAAACTTGTCTATATTATAAGTTGTAGTATGCCAACTGTAAAGCCACGGTTACACAATAGGGATTAACAGCGTTAGGTAGTCTCTATTCCATTTGCAGATGGCATCCAGACATCACAACCAAATGGCACAGAAAGCAAGGTAAAGGTTAAAGGGTGTGTACTGTTCTGGTAGAGGTGAGGATTTAGCTTTTAACATTTGCAAGATATTCAGAAACCACTCTATGAGATGTCAAAGAGCATGCAATTCTAAGGGGTATCAAAAGTTTATTTGATGAAAATCGGTTTTCAAATGGCTGAGATATCAAAAAAACAAGGTGAAACAAAGAGATCCTAATAAAAGGCGTGGCCTGTCACCTTTTAAAATTACCATTTTTTTGGATATCTCAGCCATTTGAAAACAAATTTTCATCAAATAGACATTGAATTCTTCTTAAAATTACATGTTCTTTCAAAGAGTTTTCTCATTATCTCACTTAGGAATGTTCAAAACATGAATCCCCACCTCATCCAGTACTGTACAGTCCCTTTAAATATACTGTAAAGGTGGATAGTTTCGTGCGACTAATTTTTCATGCTTGGCCCGTTAAGAAGAATTTCGCGTGTTTATAATTCCACCGAATCAAGACATCGACTACGGGAACACATGGCATGCAAAAATATTTGCATGCTTTTATTTTCGCGCCAGCTTCTGGTTGCGCGTGGTTGTGCGAAATGCGCGAAAATTTCCACTTTTACAGTAGCTATTTCACACATTTACTTTCCATTCATTATTTTGGGAGGTTACAACATCCAATCTCATAGATGATCATTGTACAGCAGCGACTCTTCTTCATGGATTTGACCTTAACACAAAAATCTTGTCAAGCAACTTATTTGAGGGTTTTGTGTGCCAGGGTCACATCAGTTTTGTTTCAATTTGTTTGTGTTTTTGTTTTCTCAGCTTGTGACCATGTGCTTTCACATGATGTAAGTCAATAAATACTGAAAGAAACATTGCAGAATATTAATGGCAAACATGCAATTCACGCAAGAGCTTCAAATGACAACAACACAATATCACTGACAAACTAAAAGACAGAGAAAGTGGGCTGGATGTAGCATCCGATTATGAAGCTAATGTCAATCTCAGTCAAAAAGAGAAGGAAAATACCTGCTGTCACAAAGCAAATCATGAAAGCTTTCAGCTATATGGAATCTCTTCTCTATTCTTCCAGTACTCATCTAAATATGTGTAAAACTATTGTGCACAAGTCTACCACATAAATTATATCAAAAATGTGTAAAAAAAAAAAACAAAACAAAACAAACCTTGACACAAAGTACCTCTTTAAATGTCACAGCATTTTGACATAATTACACAGCTTCATTTAGTAATTGTCAGTTGCAAAATTTTTTCCAAAAAAGATTCAGCACAAGATTACGTATGTATCCCAAAATATAATTATAGAAAAATTTCTGTCATCAAACATTCAATCAAGTAAATAAATAGATATTAACCTGCCCTTGTACATAATGACTATCAATAATTGTTTATCTGACAAATGCCACAATGTATGTGCTATCACATACTGAATAATCAATATGGCAGCACCTTTTGTGAAGAAGAAAAGTTTAAAGCATTAAGGTAGAAGACAACACTCTTACCACATGTCCAGGAAATCGTTCATCAACAAGAGTGAGGTAATGCTGGGTGGCAAGACAGTGGTAAAATGGGTTGCTTGTGTGTTGCCTAGCAACACAGAAGTACTGGTCGCTTGGAAGACAGCTGCTTGGTAGAGACAGGAGATGACTCTTGCTAGGGCTGGACGATGAAATCTGGGGGGTGTTTCACAAAGAATTCATGTCAGTCTTTAAAGTTAAGATCAACTTAAGATTATGGTGTAACACTGGTTTTCCTCTTCAAGTCTATCAGCCATTCAGAACACCCTTCAAATTGTTAATATCAAAATTAAATACAGAAAAATTCCTTTTGTCACATATCTTAATTCGTGTATTAATGTTTAATACTGGCTGCACAAGAAAGTCTCCAAAACTCTCATTTCCCTTAGGAAGACAGGATACCATTAAAGACACACTAAGCCTGAACCATGAATTTTAAGTTAGTCTTAACCCTAACCAGGCCGGGCTTTTTGGGGTGTTCCCCCCCCCCCCCCCCGAGATCTCGGCCATTGATCGCGCAATCACCACGAAATTTGGCACATGCATTACCTGTGGCGTAATCTACCAAGCTATACAAAAAAGAAATGGAAATTTTTGTCATAATGATTAATTATGCTAATATATGCATAAAATCATACATTTTGCTCTAAATCAGAAATTAAAGCTCCTAGAATCCTAATTTTTGGTGAAAACATTCTTTGTAGCATTCCTAACAATGTACTTGAAAAAAAATTTGGTTTCAAAATCAATTTCTTATGTATTTTATTGTTTTATGAATTTCTTATGTATTTCTTTGTTTTTTCGACCTTTTGTTTTATCATTTTTTTTCCGCAAAATTTATGGCAGAACCTATTTCAACCATAATTATGCTAAAATTAATTAGTTTCAGCCTATGAAAGTGAAAATAATCATATCTTTATGAATAAGAAGAGAAAACTCCATTTGCATAGACTTTATACACAAAATCACGTTTTTGAGCCATTTTTGGTCTGACAGGCATAATAAAACGTTATGCAGCGTCGTAACGGTGTGCGCGATTTTCGCGAAAATGGTGTCAAAATATGCGCGAGACTTGAAAGTAAAAAGTCAGCGAAAGGCGCAGTTAAAAAATTTCGCGCGGCGGAGTAGTCGCGAAAAATGTCGAGGGGGGGGTTGATTCAACCCCCCCCCCCCCCCCCCCCCCCCCCCCCCCCCCCGGCCTTTTTAGGGTTAACTTTTATGATTGACTTAAATTCTATGTGAAACACTCGCTGCTATTAGCAGAAGCAAACAAACAGCAAATCAAGGATTCAGTTCTGGTACATTTTCACCTGACCTCCCTGGTACATGTGTACATCTGCACAGGTAACAAACTCTGCGAAATCATCTTCTCGGGCCGAAAATTCTTTAAAATTGATACACATGTGATGAGGTACAATTGGTTATTATAGTAAATCATCGACATCATAATGACTATCATGGCTATTACCATGCATGTAGACTTTATTCCCTAATCTACATCAACTTATGCAACTTTCTTAAATTTGCAAGTCATTTTACAATTCCAGCATTTGTCAAATATTGCTCACAGTTCCACTGGGGTATTGCTTTCATTTTGGAAAGATTACTATTGAAGAAAAATCTGTTAAAATCACTGCTATGAATCTTAAGGAGGATTAGGTTCCAAACTGTTAGAAAAGATGGAAACTTGGGCCATGGAGGTTAAAAAAAAAAATCTCTTCATAGAACGAAAATGGATGCTCACCCTAAAGTCAAGCTGATAGGCCTGTTCCCTTGTGTGCATGAAGAGAATACGAGGGTGAGCTGTGTAGTCGCCAAACACAGGTCTAGGTTCTCCCGATGGTCGGTATGTCTGAGCACCACTGGAACAACAAATGACCAACATTCAGCACATAGTAAGAATCCCCAACAAACACCACTTGACATGTACATATGTGACTGACACGACAAAAGGATCTGAAAGTCGCCGACGGCTGAGCCGATAAAATCGAGTATGAAGTCAGATCATCAAAATTGGTCACAACTATCAAATTTCTGTTTTTGGCCTAATGTTGTAGTCTAATGTTTTGTCTATTATCTGCCAAAATTTTGAAGCTAAATGATCACAGGAAAGGCATGAAATTAGCGCTTTTCTCGTCTATGATTGTCCGACTTTCAATGGAATAGAAACGTGTCCGCAGATTTTGATTTACTGTCACAGATAGACTCTGCCCCTAGCAATGAGGGAGTGATCTTATTTGGTCAGTGCATGACATCCTGGTTACTGAGTGGTAGTGCGTAGACCGCTGGCGCTAAGCTTGAATGAACATCGCGGAGGTTGCTATGGGCATACCTTCTATTGTCAAAAAGCAAAAAATTGTTTCACCTCTCCTTGATCACGTTTGTGTCGGAAGGAAAACTTTGAAGGCAGTTTTCTCAGAACAGGTTTCCTAGACCACTCAATATGGTCTCATAAAATCAACGATATCACCCCAGCAAGCAAGCACTTTTATTAGTTGTCTTTTATATGAAGTATCTGTAATCCTTTCCATTATCTTTGACCCCTTACCTTGTTTGATGGTGGCAGAGATGCACCTGTCCCCTTTCGTCTGAAAAGATGAATTCTCCGTATATGAAGGGACTGCACAGACAGAGCACATGGATACACAGATAGAATCAATGAACATGTTCAGGCAGACACCACAACCTAACTTCACAAAGGTGGTTTAAATTCAGAACACGGTTTAGATTTAAGCCATGGTCTATAATAAGCGTGAAATAGGCATTCCTTTAACATGTGCTTATCGACACGCGTTTGTTATTGGACGTCTGTTGGCACACGCAATTTGTCAATCATATTTATGCAGACGAAATTTGCATGAACCAAAGTCTAAATTTAAACCACCTTCGCGAATTTGGGCCCAAGAGGTAAAAAAGCAGAATAACAAAATATTGAATCATTCGATGGCCTAGATGGTCATGAGAGGAAAAATTTTCTTTTAGAATTGGTATGATGTAATCATATTTTTCATATTTTCCTTCAATCTTAAAACAAAAGTTAATTTCATGAACCGATACGATATATCTGAATGTAAGTTCTCTATTTTGCTTTTCAAAGCTTGCTGTTACAGTGTAACACTAAACTTCAATCAGCATGCATTACAGCTGTCTCGGCAATAACCAATGCTTTACTTTTCTCATAGATTATACTATAAGGTGTATCACATTTGCTCGTCACTGTTCAAAGGTAGAAATCAATGTACATCAATTACAGAAAATAGTGACTATTTGTGATGAACTTTTCCCCCTTAAATACCCATGAAGATGATCCGCAGGCTGATAAAAAAAAATGCAAAATAGGGAGCTAGGGCCTAAAACAAAACAAAACAAAACAAACTAATTATTAAACTAACTAACTAACTAACTTACTTACTAACTAACAAACCACCCACAAAGATACTTGTCTAATGAAGTATATCAAGAACAGAATACCCAGAAATCATAATGATTATGTACCTGACAGCAAGGGATTTGATTCTGTGCTGAGAGTGAAGATCGCTTAGAAGATTATGCTTCACGCCACTGTTCAGCTCATATTCCAGCATATAGCACCTGTAGTCAGTCCGGACCCCTGCTAAGATTCCACCTGACACAGAATGACACAAAGAGCACAGAATCAGACAGCATGAAATATTCCAAATGGGAAGACCTGCCATTACCATGTGTTCTCATTAACATCATTTCTTCATCTACATTGAAATACCTTGTACTGTACTTTGGTTACTTCACAAAAGTGAAATGGAAAGCATTTTTACAATTATCTTGACTGCTATTTTCTCTTTCCCATGAATTGTCCTAACTTCTTAATCATAACAGCACAGAAACAAGAAAATAAAAAACATAATTTGAACATTGCGATATCCGTTAATGGGTGCTAACGTCTTCGAATGACATTTGGCAAAAAAAAAAAAAAGAAAAAGAAAAAAATAGTTTTCTTCGACTTCATCATCAGTTCTCATTTTCACAATATATTCCACTCGAGAGCTGCGCAATTCAATATGGATTACATAATAGGTAAGTTGAATTATTCTGACCTGAATGAATTTTTAAAGATAATTTAAAATGTAGATGTTGATCAGCACAATAAAAATGTATCAAAATAAGAAGCATTTCAGAAAGCTGTCCCTCATTCAATTTCAACATCAGTCTTACATAGCTATGATAAGAAGTTTGGAAATGATCTTTCAGAGGGAGCAATGGGTTACCAGTGAGGGTTCTGGGCCCCAATGCAAGAAACACTGCATTGTCAAATGTATGTCAACCATCCAGCAATGGGGCCCTGGACCATTGATTTGAATCTTGCAAGGGATTTACATCCACAGACAATGCATTCTCTCCATTGTCCCATCTTCTTGTAAATATCATACAGTCTTACCATCATTAAGTTGTATGCATGTGATTACAAGTAGATTGTTGGGAAGAATGGGGTGGGGGGTGGGGAGGGGGGATTATGTTCTTGCACCTGCACTGCACAACCAAATTAATGTATACTTGACATGTTTCACAACCTGTTTGACCCTTACTGTGCCATATGAGCCAATGAGCACATTTACTACAGTGGGTTCCTTCACTGATTGGCACAGATATATAGACACTAATAGTCAATAATAGAGAGATTACCCAGCTCCTATCGTATCAGCATGATCCTCTTGTAGGACTGAAACATTGTAACATCTGAGTAGGCTGCCTACCTTAGTAATGCTACAGAAGTTCTAGACGAATTGAACCAAATACTGGTGAAGATGCTTCCGAAGTTACAGCTATAATTGCCACGGCATGAAAGTGTCGCACTATAAGATAACGATTCATTGGGACCACTTAAAGGGACTGTATAGTACTGGTTGAGGTGAGGATTCAGCTTGTAACGTTTTGCGAGATATCTAAAAACCACTCTGTGAAATGTTAAAAAGCATACAATTCTAAGGGGAATAAAATGTTTGTTTGATGAAAATAGGTTTTGAAATGACTGAGATATCCACAAACAAGGTAAAACAAAGAGATCCTAATCAAAGCCGTGGCCTGTAAATTTTATTAGGATCACTTTTTTTGGATATCTCAGCCATTTCAAGAACAATTTTCATCAAATAAACGTTGAATCCTTCTTGGAATTACATGGTCTTTCATATTTCATAAGAGGTTTCTCATTATCTAACCAAAAAGTGTTATAAACCTGAAGATAAGTCTCAACCAAAACTATACATTCCCTTTTCTTGAGGTGCACATATGCAGCAAACTTACTTCTGTGTGGGTCTTGGTAAGATTCCACCTGTCTGACACAACCTCCAACTTCCTTCTGGTGGACCAGAGGTGATGGTTTGGGGGCGGAAACCCCACCTTCCAAAGTCCCCACATCCAAGACATGAGCATCTGATTGGGTAAAAAGTCATTGTCATGGAAACATACCAGTAAAAGCACGCAGTCTCATCAGCATGAATCAATACACAGTATGATAATGCTGAGGAGTATATTATTAGAGAAGCAGCCGAGACCGAAACTCTCTTGCGTGAACATTCATCATGAAAGAACATTTTAAAAAAATGAAATTATGCAATGCCAGAGTGCACATGCTACCACTACATATGAATCATTCCTCCATTTTTTCAGAGAGTTTGATGTACTGGTTAAAGTGTGCTTGGATGGCTGGGCTAGTATGCACTTGTCAATTTGAACATTCTGTGCCTTTTGCTCTTTGCCCAATTACAATAGTAAATGGCTCATTATATTGAGGTACAATAGAATAAACCATTCATACCTTTACAGATTAACTTTGCTTACTCTCATTTTAGTATGAATTAAACAAAATGGTTAAGGCAGAAATTAATTTTATGCATTACTCAAGTTCAAGAAGGTAATAGTTTTGTAAAAAGATTTTTTTAATGCCATAGACATATGAATGGTGATTTGATCTCACTCCAGGCAATATGAAAAAAAAAAGAATGCTTGTTTTAGAAGTTGCACTTCCTGCTCAATGTATGTATTCTTCTTTTGGTTTGTCAAACATTTCTATAATGAGAAGACCACAAAGCACACATCTGATAACATACAAAAATGTCTGAAAAATTGACATTTGCGAATATATCAGCGTGTATGGTAATGACGTCAAGATAACTTGGGTCTCTTCACCGCGATGCAAGAGCACAGTATATTTGTGTGCCAAACACTACCACAGCTTGCGGCACCTGTGAGACATGAAAGGATACTGACTCGGTCCAGCAGCTCTCCACTAGGGTAGAAGAGCAGACCACAGGGGTCTCCCGGCTCAGCGGTCATCGAAGAGAGGGTTGCATAGGACAGACATCCGCCATAGAGGGCATCATTGTGATACTGAAATGAAAACAATCATAAAGAAAATGCAACCAAAGTATCTCTCTCTTTTCATTTCACTGCTTGTTTTCACTGTTTGCTTGTTTTTATTTTTTGTAAGGGGTAAACTGAGAGGGATGCGCATGTACATGTCGGCTATTACAGGACTGATGAAGATCTAGACAAGGAGGATTTAGTGGCTAGTATGAGGGCATGACTGCTACTACCAGCAGACTTGAACCAGAGACCTCACTATTGAGATTCTGTGGTATTGTCCACTACGCCACAATTGCTCCTCATATGAACACACATGCTGACATAAATTGAAATAATGTTGATCCAGTTTCTAAGAATCTAATTCAGGACAGTGCTTGGCATGCTACCCATGACAAAGAAGACCAGAAAACTCACTGCAAATGAGCAGGTGTCACCTACAATGCAGGTATTCCTCTGACAAATCACAGCGGTGTTTGTGTAAAAATGTTATCAGTTTCATTTTTACGAGTTCATCTCACTCACATCGAAGCCAAGGAATGGGGGGGGGGGGGAACAATTGATGCTGATGAAAAAGTGGGCACATTTTGATAACCATAAGGGACTGTTTAATGCCAAAAATATTACACTAAACCACAATATTTAATGTTAAAAAAAATCAATGTGCAAGCCCTACAGAATGTTTTACTTTTAGTTATGTCATTAATTTTACATAACATAGTTCACTCAGTCATTGAAAATGATTTGTATCCAAAAAGAGTTTGGACAGATTAGTCTGGTCAAATATTGGTAACATACCATAGTCTCCACTTGAGAATTAAGTTCTTCGGTGAGCATGTGGCTGAGTAGTGTCCTGGGCACCCCGCAAGAGGTGATGCCGTCCAAAATCTCTGGCATGGTTTTCCCCGCCCTCTTGACCAATGCCTTGGACATGCCCTCCTGTGAAGGTCACAATGAAAAGTAGGATTCATCTTTTGCAAGATGACAACAACAATAGCCAGGGTGGTCCACAACTTGAAATTTTAGCATGTTGCAAGCTCAGAATCTGAGAATATTGCAGAAATTGAATATGCGCGGAGCGCACACGATGAGTACATAGTACGCAATATTTTGCTGCTTATCTCTCTTTGTGCTGCTTACATTCAATATTCTCTCTCATGTTTTGCACACAAATATCTAAAGTACCTGGTAGTTTGATGTTTCTTATGTTATGCACATGTTTTGCTCATTTTTGAATACTTTTACTTTGAGCTTGTTGCAAATTCTTAAGGATGTTGCATAGCATGTTGCTGGCTTTTTAGGATGTTGCACAAGAATTTTAGTATGTTGCAGCGACATGCTAAAACCCCTCGTGGACCACCCTGATAGCACAGTCAACCCTGCTTATTCTAGAAGTTAGCATCTGACTGTGCAACTGTTCATAGAGACAACTAAATTTGTTTGTTGAAATTTTGTGGAATGCTCTTTTAAATAGGTTCTTTATATCCCATCCTGCAGTGACGTCAAGAACTGTAGTAGCCTTCTTGTCAACCACTACCATCACCACCACCACCACCACACTATCACCTCAACTACCACCACCATCACTACTAATACTACCACCATAACGACTCTACCACCACCACTACTACCACCACCACCGCTACTACCACCACAACCACAACCACCACTATCACCACATCCACTACTACTACTACTACCACTACTACCACCACCACTATCACCCCCTCCACTACACTGCCATCACCACTACTACTACTACTACTACGACCACCACCGTCATCACTACTACTACTACTACTACTCCTAATTTGAAAAATACTGCAAGTGCCACAGCAACTATATGTATCAACACTATCTATTGCTACTTATTAGCTACTCTAATGATACAGTGAAAGGAGTATCCACACTCATTACTACACTTTTTATGACCCTACTAACAGGACTCTTGATACTCACCAGGGCAGCTACTGATACTTCTTTATGTGACAGGAAGTCAAGGAGAGTATTACACGTCTCTGGGGCAGCAGTGTAGCAATACTCTACCTGCAGAATAAAGAAAAAGAAACAATAACAGTCCCATCAAACTATTATTGATCAATACAAGATTTACATCTCTTTGAAATAGTATCACTGGGCAAACAAATAAAGAGACAAATAATGTGGAGAGCTTTCTAGACAGAAAAACTGACAGAGCACAATGGAACAAAGCAGTTATAACAGCAAAGACAAAAAGGTGGAAAAGGGGTATCTATGAAAGCCTCACAGTGAAATTCAGTTGTATCTCTGGCTTGAAAAGGTCAATGCCAATATAATCTATAATAATAAATATAAAATAGTAACAATGATGACTTGATGATGATATTAATATGAATAAAATATTACTTCTATTGACAATAATAATAATAATATTAATAATAATATTAATAATAATAATAATAAGAAGAAGAAGAAGAAGAAGACAAAAAAGGAAGAAGAAGATGACGAAGTAGAAAAAGAAGAAGAATTAAGATGATAATATGTATTATTTTTATTGTTATTATTATTTACATTATCATTATCATCATTATTCCTAAGGCTCTTGTTTATTTTTGTGATCATCGTTGATCTGCTTTTAGATTTGTTGGGTTTTTACCTGCTCTTCAACATTGATGACCAGAGTGTGAGTTGTGTGTGCTTTCCTGATGAAGTCAGGATATGACACTGCAGGGAGGGTTGGACCTGGAAGGGGAAAAAAAGTTGCCAGATACAGACGTTGTCTACAACATGCAAATATTAAAGGGAACCGATCAACAAATTTATAATAGGTCTTCAACTGAATTGCTTTTTATTCACTGCAAACGACAGTACAATTTGAAATCCACAACAGGCACAGGCTTGCTAAAATAGCATTGACCGTACTGCCCACTGGGGCACAAGTACATTTTGAGAACCACACATTGCACAGGCCTGTTAGGATAGAATTGCCTATCAATAAAAATATGCCCTGAAACGTAACTCTAGACCCCTGCAAATACATAATCTCCCAATACTCCAGTCCCTATAAAGATTGTACCTTCATTTGGTGATAAGAAGGGCGTATTGTGTCCCTCTGGTTCCAGTCTAAGATGCCCGGGATCCCTGTTCCCATACTGAAAGTGAATCTTTGGTCCACAAGCATCTGATGCACTGCAGGAGTGTAAGCATCCAAAGGCATCAGGCAGCTCCACCCCCTGCTGTCTTGGCGGGATGACATCGGGGTAGTGGAATGTTGGAAAAGCCGACATAGTGCTATTTTTGTCCCTCTTCCGTTCTCATGGTGATCTCTTGTTGAAATTACTCCTCTGTGGCTGGAATAACACTCTATACAGGCAAAAAAATAAAAAATAAAAATAGGTCATGAGCACTATGCTCTTTGAGTATTGTAGCAGGAACAACCTAATCATGACATACAATTTTCTTTTAAAGGTGTAGAAATAGACAAAAACTCAGAGAAAACGAACACATGTGACATAATGATAAATCATCTGCACATAGCAACAGAAAAACACAGAAAATAAAAGATGAAAGTGTTGTTGGATCTTTATTGATGACAACTCAAAACTCTAAACAATCACAACATTAAAATACTCAGCACCAGCAGTTTACGCACGATCAATCAGTAACCAGGATAAGATCACTCCCTTGTTGCGAGGGGCGGAGTCTATCTATACATGCTCACTGACAGTAAATCCAAATCCTCGGGAGGAGTTTCTGTTCCATTGAAAGTCAGAAAATCATGGCCCAGATAAAACATTGATTTCTTGCATTTCCTTTGATCCTTTAAAATTTCAGTATGGATAGATGATAGGCCAAACATTATGCTTACAAAACTATGCCCAAAACAGAAATTTGATGGTTTTGACCAATTTTGATGGTCTGACTTCAAAGTCTATTTTCTCTGCTCAGCCATTAGTGACTTTTGGATCCTTTTGTTGTGGTGGGTCACATTTGATAATGCATTTTCAAAAAGAATTTAACAAAAAACTTACCTAAACTATTTCTATACATACAGTTCATTTTTGTAGCTTCCAATCAATGTGGGCTGGAGCTTCAGGGCATTTCATGAAACATTCTGTTGGACAAATTTACTCTCAGCCAATCAGATGTAAGGATTTTAGTAGAATGAAAGTTTGTTAAAAAAATATGTGACAAAATGCTTCATGGAATCCCCCCCCCCCCCCCCCCCCCCTTCCCTGGCCCCCTGGCAGTACTTTGTATTTAGATCCTTCTCATGATTCCTGGTTTTATACTTCAATTTGGATTTGTCTAAAGATTCTTCATTATCAGGATTTAAACAAATACTTTTTATTAGGATCTCTTTGTTTCACCTTGATTTTGGATAGATCTTGGCCATTTCAAAACCCGATTTTCATCAAATAAACTTTTGATACCCTTTTTACATGATTTAACGAGTTAGAATTGCATGCTCTTTGACATCTAATAGAGTTGTTTCTGAATGTCTCGCAAAACAGTCATTAAAACATAAAAGCTAAATCCTCACCTAAACCAGTGCTACAACGTCTAACAGTTAGTGTCAACCAGAACTGTACACACCCTTCTAGGGCTTCTACAGGCTTCAGGCCTTCAGTCTACTGAAAATTCTACGACACATTTTCAAGTAACAAAGTCAAAGAGTTATGCAAAATGCCTAAAAATGCAAAAACTGTGTGCAACACAGTTTACTACATTTAACCTTACAACCAGCTTATTTTAGCCCGTTAAGACGCCGTGCGACATGACATTTGATTTGTGTACAGGGGAGCGAAATGGCCTAAACCAGCTAACGTTAGGGCTCAGCTCCACTCTGTGTAAATTGATAGACCAACTTAGTATTGCACACATGGGACTAGGCTAAACCCTAAGATCGTACCTTCGTGGTGACAGAGGAAGCGCCCCCTAGACACTAACGTTAGTGTAGGTATGTCCAGATTATTGACGCATTTAATTGTATATGAATTGTGATCTTCAAAAGTAATGTAGTTAGCAAGCCATTAGAATTGAGAATATACAGGACATGATAACTGAACACAGATAATCCTTACCACAAACAACGCCAGTCAGTTGTCACATGCCCATGAACACCAGCTGGATCAGTTGGAAAACAAGCAGCAATTTCAAGACTGGCGCGCGCTGGCTATTGAAAAAAGTAGCTGTAATGGCGCAGTACCAATTTGATGAAGACATAGAGACGATAATGAAGCCGTGCACCCTAAAAGTTTAGTCACTATAAAAATAGGCCTACCCACTGCCTTTTCGTAAGAACCTATCTGGACATCTCCTTGCATGATATACATTCCAACAGCAATTTATCAATCATACTTTCACCATCATATTCGCAGAGACTCCAACCCAAAGTACCTTCTGAT
This sequence comes from Diadema antillarum, assembly GCF_040938485.1. NCBI lineage: Eukaryota > Metazoa > Echinodermata > Echinoidea > Diadematoida > Diadematidae > Diadema > Diadema antillarum. The sequence goes on from NW_027271682.1 coordinate 1,232,591, forward strand.
CTGGAGATTCTCCCGACTGAAACCCCGAGCAAACGGGAGACTCAAAGTTGATGTGTGCGAAGCGCGAAATTCCTAGGGTTCTAGATGCTCTCTGGTGCTATCTAAGGCTTATTTTTTCAACACACGATAGAAATATGCAAGAAATCCTTTCCAACGGGAGACAAAGAGCCAGGGCGGGAGAAATTAAATCTCAAACGGGAGAACCGGAGATTTTGCAAAAATGGGTTTTCGGCGGGAGATCTCCCGTCGAAAACGGGAGAGTTGGAGTCTCTGTATTCGTTCACAGTCTTTGTCTGAAAGCTACGAGATGAGCATTCATTATGCCATTGGATTCGTTGCGTAAAAGCAGTTACAGATGTATGTTTTAGTTTTTTTAATGATTCACACGATGGCAAAGTTATAATGCTAAGTGTGCTTTTTTGATAATATTTCATACATTTCTAAACCGCCTTTGCACTAACTATAGGATATTTAAAGAAAGTTACATTTTTGAGGAATATTTGACTAAACTTGATTATTTGGAACGGTTAGCGTTATGTAGATTTAGATGTGGAAATCACAGATTACCTGTTGGGGAGAGACGTTATCTCCCTAATCAAGAAGTTAAATCCTGCACCTTGTGTAAAATGAATGATCCAGGTGACGAGTTTCATTTTTTGTTTAAATGTCCGTTCTTTGAAACAGATCGGAAAGTTTTAATTAAGACCTATTATGCTCGCCGACCGAATGTCTTGAAAATGAAGCAGCTTTTTAATTCTAAGAAGATAAGAGTTTAAAGAAATTGTTACGTTTCTGTCAGATCATAATGGCCAGATTTTGATGTCTCGTCATTACTTTCCTTTTACATTGCAGAGACTCCAACTCTCCCGTTTTCGACGGGAGATCTCCCGCCGAAAACCCATTTTTGCAAAATCTCCCGTTCTCCCGTTTGAGATTTAATTTCTCCCGCCCTGGATCTTTGTCTCCCGTTGGAAAGGATTTCTTACATATTTCTATCGTATGTTGAAAAAATAAGCCTTAGATAGCACCAGAGAGCATCTAGAACCCTGGGAATTTCGCGCTTCGCACACATCAACTTTGAGTCTCCCGTTTGCTAGGGGTTTCAGGCGAGAGAATCTCCAGATCAGAAGGTACTCTGGGTTGGAGTCTCTGACATTGTATAATATTGTAAGATACTACTGCCACTGTTTGCCAATAAGTACCGATTGTTTCACTTATTCGATCCTTTTGTTTGTTTGTTTTTTGTTAACTCTCGTTGTTTGCTTTATGAAGTTCATGATATGTACATAGTATATATTAGTATATGCTTTTTGTATTACATCTTTATTTATGGCTTTGTTTTGCCATAAAACATTTACCTGTTTGTTATTCTTCCATGCCCCCTGGCGGGGCCATTCAAGAATGAAATTCATTGTCATTGTCATTGTCATTGTCATTGTCATTGTCATTGTCATTGTCACATTGGTTTAAATATTGATGCTGGAAAAACATAACAACAGACATGAAGTTACAATTTACATAAGATTAGCAAACGCGGGATCACTATGGAAAGTGGAAAGCGGTAAGCCCCTGGATAAACCAAGTTTGTCAAATTGTATAGCGGACGATATCAAATAAACTTTGAATTCCTCCAGAATTATATACTCTTTTATATCTCATAAGAGTTTTCTTATCTTAAAAAAAAATCATCATTAAAAAAAAAAGTTGGAAACCTGAAGCTTATTTCAATCGAAACTAGCTTTTGAGACAATCTTTCCCCTTGTGATAAAAGTACAACTCTATTTTATAGGGAAGCATAGAGTTTCAGTTTGAATAAATAATTAATGGTGTTGTAATACATTGGGAGGATTTGTTTTTTCTTGGGCAGGTTGGCTTTGTTACCGACAGTGTGTTGTTCTCTTTATAGGCCTAAAACAGTAAGTGGTTGAGACATATTTTCTTCTGGGATTGTGAAAAGGTGAAAGCATTGTGGCAGCAAGAATAGCATGTAAGTGAGAATAACTATCAGAATTGGAGGACATAGTATCACAAGTTAGAAATACATTAAGGTGGGTATGCAGGAAACACCGAGAACAAGATGCCAATTCAAGTAATGAGATGTTCATAGTTAAACACATTCAATATCAACCCGCACCACACTGATTTCTGAAATCTCCGCAGATTTGATACACAAGCCACCAGGTTCTCGTATGAAACGGGTTAACCAAAGTAAGGAGGAGTTGTTCAGTCAGTGGTTGGAGTACATAAACTGCATTTAGAATATAGCGGAGAGGTTAAGAAAATAGCTATACTGAGGATGGTCAATAGAAATACACGTTGAAATTGAAGGTGTCAAAATTGGTCGATTTCCTTTTTTTCTCCCTCTCTTTCTCTTAACCCAATCCATTTCCTTTTTCCCTTATCATTGTATCGCAGTCGGCGAAAATGAAAGACTCATAGGCAATTTTGATTGTTGAAACAAATAGTGTGACAATTATTTATAAAAAGTGGCAATTGTTAAAGCTAAGTTTTATAATTAGGAGCATGGGAGAATGAGTTTGTCGGTAGGCCTCGCGTGAGTGTGTGTGTGTGTGTGTGTATGTGTATCTGTGTGTCTTGGGGTGGGTATAGTTTAGTCTGTGTATGTGTGTATGGGATGGTCCGATGATGAGGGTTTTTGACTACATTATTTTATTCTTTAGAATTGTTTTTTTTTCTTTTGCAGCATGATGAGTTATGTATTTTTTATTTCTTTATTGAATGATGATCATTAATGGAGTTGTCATTTTCCTGTTAAAAAAGATTTTATGCGCTTATTCTAATGTATCGCATGGATCAAATTTCTACAGAAAAAAACACGTTTGCATTGTGTAGGCCTATACAGTGTGGCATATATCATATCAATTTTATATGTCAGCATTGTTACAGACAAATACGCATACAGGTATGTACATTAGCCATGTGAATGTAATCTTCATTAAGTTTGATGCATTCAATATTATCGCCATCGCTTCAATGTCATTGTTATCTTTGGATACAGGGACAGTATCAATCGTGTCAGTTTTTGCTTGCCTGTGTGTGTGTGTGTGTGTGTGTGTGTGTGTGTGTGTGTGTGTGACTGTGTGTGTGTGTGTGTGTGTGTGTGTGTGTGTGTGTGTGCGTGTGTGCGCGTGTGTGTGTGTGTGTTTTCCCTATGTCCTCATGAAGTTATTCAATTGCTTCCATCTCAGTCCATTATCATCACACAGCTCAATTGCCACAGACTAACTGCACAAAGAGATATAAACCTCGTCAAAATGGTAGTCCATGGTATATTGGTAGTGATAACGATTAAAAAGATAACGAGAGAGAGAGGAAAAAAAAAAACCCACCTGCTCTCAATCATGCCTGTGTCTTTCTTTGCGGGGCGGTTTACGATGCTGATGACGCTTGTTGTTCAATAACTCTTCGCACTATATGCTATAAACCCACTCACTAGGCATTGCTTATCTAAGGACGGTGCCACTTGTAAATACCTGATGATATTAAAACCTACCTCCCTGCGGTATGCTATGCATGACCACCGGAAACTGTCCTATAGACCATGCCAATCAGGTTCCTCTCTCTCTCTCTCTGTTTCTCACTCTTTCAAGCACACACACACATACACACACACACACGCACACACACATACACACACACACACACACACACACACACACACACACACACACACACACACACACACACACACACGAGCGCGCACGTATAGTATGATACTGCATGTACATGCTACATACTAGTATATTATTGTACGTAAGGGAACGTATCATGGTAAAAATGAAGCCAGGTAAAGAGCAATACCAAATAAATTTGGAAACTGGGAAATCTTTATTCCCCTCATGAGATTCTGCATTTCAAATTTGTTTGAGATGAACTACAAGAAATTATAGTCACTGTAATGCATTTACTCAAATGTTCACAAGCTCAGAATTTAGTTACATCGTACGTTAAAGAGAGATCACGCCCCCAGAATTAAGAAAAAAACTGCACTAAAACAGTTTTATTTTTTGTTCTTGTTCTTAAATATAAATGGACATATAAATTAAGATTTCTTTTTAAAACAATGAGGAACGCTCAGAAACTTAATATATAGTACTGAGAGGAATTAGGCCAAGATTTATTGCTATAATGTCAGCCGTTGATTTTCATGAGAAATATATTTTGAACTCATACATTATTTCACTGAATTCCAATGGTATAGTGATCTTTTCTCCAATACTTTTTATGAAGCCGCACAAACACGTATATTTTGACGAGTAGCTTAAGGCCATTAAATTATGTACCGAATGACAATAGGAGTGTTCCAGCCCGTGATCAATAATAATAAACCAAACACATAAACGGAGAACACACACACACACACACACACACACACACACAAACAAACACACACGAACACACACACACACACGCACACACACACACACACAAATAACACCTTTTCAGAGCAGATACCGACTTTCACGGATTCGTTCTTTGAACACGATGTCAATAGGGCGCTTTCATAATCTCCCTGCGCAAACCATATTTCAATAATTTATCACTTATAGCCTATGACAATTCTATAACATGGGTACATTTTACCCTTAACTATTTACAGTATTCGCACTGTATGATACACAATGTTTTCCAACTTCCTGTTGAGAAAGGATACATGGACTGCATAAGCATGTAAGTACTGAAAAGTTGGATATCGTAGTACTGTTTTCTCTGAATATAGTTAAAGGGGTATACTATAGAGATATGCCGATAGATAATATAGCGTGAAAGAGGAAGTGAAGGGGGGGGGGGGGGGGGTCGGGGAGAAAAGAGAGGACTACGTATACATAGTGGTTGAAAATGCCTGATAAACTCATAAACGTTTAACAACACTCTTTTCTTACACTAACTGAAAAAAAAATGCACTAATCTATAGCTCGTGGAAATTGTAGAACGTATACGCCTTAAAAGCACCAACGACCTTACAATTGAGTCAACTCAATATTCTAACTACTTTGACAATTATACGTAAATAAATGAATTGTCCGTTATTTCCTTCAGATTCTCTTTGCTACTAACGTTTGCTATATCGCAAAAGACTTTAATGTCTGTTCGAAAAAAATCACCTGAAAAATTAATATGTGGTAAATTTTCTCCCGCGATACACAAATATAGTTAAAATAGACTGGAACAGAAACAGGTGAAATGCTGAATTTATCAACAAAGTCGAAAAAATACGCGATTTTTCTGCTTTTTCTCTCTGCGTCACTTCTTTTTTCTATATGTCTTTTTTACGTTCGCGATGGTGTGCTATACGAATGGTCGTGTACAACCTCTTTCGTCAAAAAAAAAAAAGTGTATTCTTCTGCACACGCAACACCCTACACAGCGCTTGAGAACGTAAAAAAAAAAGCAAAACGAATACTCTTACAATCAATTCAGAGTACGTTACGAAGACACAGTATACCCTGCGCAAAAAATACCTTTATAAGCTTCAGACAATTGCAGAACTTCCATTTGATATGCAAGCTGCAAATACGGAACATTAACTAGGACAATACGTATGTATGTATAAACGTAATGTTCGGGTAAATATGTAATTTGACAAATGCACACACATAATGTTGCGAATCTTGTTGAGACATAATTCACGATATAGCATTTACATCATATGTTCTGTATATTCCATTTTTATTCATTCATCTTTATGTATTGTTGTATCCATTTACATTTGAATTAATGTTGAAAGTAAACTGAGGCTCTATATCATGTCTGCTTCTCGTCCTCGCTCTATCCTTGTTCTTTTCGTCCTCGCTCGACGATCGGCCTCTGTCATCGTGCCATCCTTGCTACTTTACTTTCTCCTGCTTCTCGTTTTCTGCTGACTATTATTTCTCCCCCACGCTTTCTTTTCATTTCTGCTCGCTTGCACTTTCGTCTCACCTTCCCTCGAGATTTCTCTGACTCTGCAACTTCCGCGTCCGCGAGCAGTGGCCTCGTGTCGTAAAAAGCAAGGACGCCGCATGCGACCTCGCTCTTACGTAACGAAAGGACGCGTCCGCATGCGACCTCGCTCTTACGTAACGAAGGGACGCGTCCGTATGCGACCCCAGCTAAGGACAGGGTCGCGTGAGGACAGGGACACGTAAGGCCACGCCCTCGTCCTCATAATGATGGACGGCGACAGCTGGCCGTAAGGTCAGATTGCTTTCTCCCAGCAAGGCCACTCTCGCGGCCGCTAACAGGTGACCTCAGTATATATAGACTTGTTTATGCCTAGTTGAGGAGTCTTTTCGTTTAGGAGTTACAGCATGTAGATCAATAAGTTTTGTTCGTTGAAATGTTCGTGGTGGAAGTAACTTTGTTCACAAATAAATTGGACAAACTCCATATGATGCCTCCTGTGGTCTTTGTGACTTGTGACTCTAATATTTCTTGTTCCGCAATACCTTACAATTAATTACATAATTTCCAGTACACTGGCTAAACCGTAGGCACGCTTACTAACCACATAACGGATTTTGAGGAGAGTAAGCGAGGAAAGGAAGTCAAGTATTCTCAACCTACAAATCGCCCTCTCCATACCAAAATTTCGTTACAATAAAAACACACACGCATACAAACATATAATAAATATCACAATAGGTGTGTATGTGTGTGTATTATGTCACATATTATAATTGACCTTATTTGCCAGGTAAAGGTACTTTGTCAATCGGTTGCGAGGTGGAATCGTGTCAAGGAATGAATAGACATAATCAGAAAGTTCACAAGAAAGAATATCATAAATAGTGGTACAAACTAGAGAAAGTCTTTAGGGGAAAAACTCCCTGAGGGTCACCGAGGTCAGTGAGTGGCTAGAGGCCAAGAACTCTCATGAGAAATCGCGGTAATGGATGTAGGTGATTCCAAGAATGGCTACAATTATTGTCGTGATCAGTGTGATAATGCGATCCCTCGTAGAAATCGGCGTCGATTCATCGTGTGCGTGTCCTCCGTGCGTGTGCCCGCCACTGCCGGCTGCCCCTTTGGGTGTCTGCCCCTCGCTGCTGGCTGCCCCTTTGGATGTCTGCCCCTCGCTGCTGGTTGCCCCTTTCTGTGTCTGCCCCTCACTCCTTGCTGCCTTCCCTGGCTCTGCTGAAAGGTAATATGTGAGATATGAAAGAGGGCTGTCTCGCAATCATACCTTTATGCATGGTAATCTGAGAATTCATTTCACAATTTTCTTCCTTTTTTATTCCATAGTTCATCCCACACATTTTGTTCATACAATATGTTCCTTTCTACTACTTACTCTTGGATTAACGACATGACAAAGGATTAAAGAATAGCTGGAGAGAGACACAGACAGACAGACAGACAGACAGACAGCCAACGAGACAGACAGGTAGGTAAAGGGAGAAATACAATTGCACAAATTAAGAATGGATATACTCATAGATGAATTGATAGTGAGAGATATACAATTTGATAGTTAGATTGATAGAAAAATAATCATGCAGTTTGATGAGTAGATAGCCAGAGAGATAATTATAAATACATATATTATGATAGGTGGATAGATAGATAAAACTATATAATGTTACGGACATTGTTATGATAACAACTTACCCGTTTTGGGCCTGTTTTCTCCTTGTGTCTTATCTGCAACAGCAACAGGTTGTTCCGTCTCTGGCTTGGGCAAATCTAGGTATAAACATGACATAAAAAAGCCACGTCAACACATAAATTATCATTATAAATAATCTGCATTACCTATAACACAACCACTTTTCAAATGAAATTTAGCTCGGCTCCAACTTCAAGTTGATAGAGCTAGCAAACATGTCGACCCGGCAGCGATGTATTTTTAAAGCGGATTGCAATCAAAATATATGTGGAATGTTAAAGTTTAAACTGCTACTCAAAATGAGTTTAAATTATAATAACGATATCTATTATAGTATCACGTACGTCACATTGAACGATGTACCCAGCTCATGCTTTCAATAATATTGACCTGTAGGCCTATATATACATTGTTCCACACCTATCTCCCGTCTCTACTCAATAAACTTTATATCATCCATCGCTCGCAGAGGGAAGATGAGAGAGTTGGAACATAACAGAGATGGTTTTAATGGGGAGGGGTGATGTGGATACTGAAATATCGATCATGGTTTTGTTTGATATTACGTAATCGATAGAAGTTGTGAGGCATCAGGCATTCTGATGTGCACGTTGTTGCGACTGACATACTTGAGGCATTAAAGCAAAATAACTTCTTTATTCCAGAGAATGTTATCATGATCATCATTGACCAGTATACATCTGCAATGCGCCATTTCATCATCTTTCGTTAATTTCGCTCTGTTTATTCTCTTCAGTGTGCTATTCCAACGTGTCGCCGAGGAACTTGGCATCAGCGTGTCTCACTGTTTGAGCACTCAACTGGTGTTAAGAATATAATCCTCTCTTAAAGGGACTGTACAGTACTGGTTTAGGTAAGGATTCATGTTTTGAACGTTCCTAAGTGAGATAATGAAAAGCCTCTTATGAAATATGAAACAGCATGTAATTTTAAGAAGGATTCAACGTTTATTTGATGAAAATTGGTTTTCAAATAGCTGAGATATCCCAAAAAGTGCTAATAATAAAAGGCGACATGCCCCAACTTTATTAGTATCTCTTTGTTTCACCTTGTTTTTAGATATCTCAGCCATTTCAAAACCGATTTTCATCGAATAAACTTTTGATACCCCTTAGAACTGCATGCTCTTTCACATCTCATAGAGTGGTTTCTGAATATCTCATAAAATGTTAAAAGTTAAATTTTCACCTCGACCAGAACTGTACACACCCTTTAATGTGGTGTCAGCAATAGTCGATGAGGCGTTGAAAGGCGGCAATCATAATTATATAACACTTGTAGGTTTTCTATCACAGGATATCAAAGGGTGTGTTTGGGGGTTTTGTTTTTGTGTATTTTGTTTTGTTTGCCAAAGTTCTGATTGCGAAGTACCAAGGGAGCACTTACCTGGCAAGTCTGGTTGCTGCAATCGGTGTAGTCTGTCCTGCAGAGCTTGGTCCTCAGGATGCACAGCGGCGGCTGCCTGGATACCGTCCGTACAGTCTGTTGGATTATCCGTTGATGGCTCGGGAAACAATTCTGAGTAAGAGGTGAATCAATTAAACTAGCTTGTGTCTGTAACTTTGTTATAGATTATATTCATCATGTTATGTATAGAGTATAAGGACGAAAATTGAGCTAAGAGGGTCCTGAGATTATTATACCAACACAATCTTCATCAGATCCAAAATAATAAACATTGGCTTGGGACACAGGGCGATGGAAATAAAAAAGAGAGTGGTAAAGTAGGGAGCCAATCAGGTACGGAGGGGAAGGGGATTAAAACGTTGGAGAGAGCAAACAAAAGGAAAAGCAGGGTCAGTGATGAGTATAAATATGACGAGGACTTAAATTAAGTTTGATAACTATATCGGTTCAGATATTCCTGTTGTTGCCAATCTGTGGCATTTCTTTTTTCATCATTCGAATTAAAAAACATTGATGATAATCAAATTGCAGCTATCTTCGTCATATAATCTCTGGTTGCAAATTACGTATATACTTTATCCGCCACATTTCTTTCGTCCGTACTATATTTTCAATTTTCAAACTGTCAATTGAATAATCGCTATTGGTGTAAACCCTTCTATCAAGATAATCTGGCCTGTCTTCATGTCAAGGCGTATCCACTATGTGCACAAAAAATAAATCAAACAAAATAATCATACTGAAAAACAAACAGAGAGAAAGAGAGAAAAGCGTGGCACAGTTCTCCAATATAATGAGATGATAATAAATGTGAAAATCACGGGTAATGTATATGAGTATACAAGATATAACCGCCAATTGGCTTCCTCTATACGACTTACAGGCTTACCATTGCCTAACACCCTTGCAGCCTTGGTGTAACCGTTTTTTAAGAGAATTTCATGGAGCTTCAATGCGGCCTTTTCGCTGCTTCCGTTGGCGTCCACCCACTTGTGCAGGAGGTCGAGTGAAGCAGCACCTGGGTTCTGAACCGCGCTGTGGCGGACGATCACGACCTGGATAGCGGGGTTTTCGAAACCAAGGACGGCACCAAAGTCATGAAGTCCGGCCTGATGAGTACTGGCTAGGCCAATTTGTTCGGACATTCGAAGGAGTACCAGTGAAGTTAGCACCTCTCTATTCGGCATCTTTGTAGATTCGTACCCTATTAGACATCACATCAAGTACAGAAAGATTCTTTCAGTGAAAAGAGAAATCGAGGGTTTAACGATCCGGATGAAGACAAGTTATATATAGTTACAATAATGATATTGAGCCAATTATAGTTACAATATGACTAAGGCAAGTTATAGTTACAATATGACTCAACTGCATGTGACAACACATAGCGTAATGATAAGATAATGTCATAATCAACCTTTTCTGGCTGAAGACTCAACGAAAAATGCTTTCAATGAAGAGTATGCTTAAATATTTTTTATAGAATGCTAATTGCGATTTTGTCTTTTGTAATCAAACAAGAAAAAAAAAACTAAATTGTAGCTCTCGTTTTTGTGACAAACAAGAGCCACATACTGTCTTTAAATTGTCCGTGATATATATATATATATATATATTATATATATATTATATATATATAATATATCATATAAATACATATCATATATTCTACATACATATATATATCTTAAAAGTAGAAATCAGAATTGACCGATTAATCATCAGTTGGAGTCAATGGACTTCTTAACTCTTGCTTCCCTGACATTATTGTATGAAGCTATTCGCGGTGGAACATGTAGACAAGTAGGATTAAGTCACCAGGATGTGTGTGATGGCTGTCTCACACAAAACTAATTTGTCAAGAATGATATGACATTAAGTAGCCTTAATGCGCCAGTATATCATGCTCTAGACATCATTAGTATATCATGCGCCATGGCTGAGAGTAGTTCTTTGCGTTGCAGTGTGAGTTCGAACCGAGTCCAAAGTCTGCATACCTGAATTGTGGTACATGTACTAGGAAATAACGGTCGATAATAATAAGAGCTTTTCACCAGTTCGTGCTCACGGTTATTGACGTGTGATTTTTTACAGGCTTCGCTGTAATGTGTATCCGAGGCCAGAGTTTCGTAAGACATGTGGGGCCAGACTGCTACATGTGCTTCAAGTTCTTTAAGCCACTTTATTCTCTTCTCCGTTTTCCTGGGTTTCAATCATTTTAATAGCGCCGACCTATTATTAACAGCGTGTTTAAAACTCTGCGGACTCATGGCCAGTGGAACGGCCGCATTTCCGCAAACATACTCTCTGACTACTCTTGTATAATATCACGAAATAACCTACCATCCATCAACCGACAAACACACTCATTTCTTCAAACTTACCTCGAAGGTGGCAGACATAAGGACCCAAACGGAGTACATACGCATATACCTTGGGACAGGATACGACGCCGTTCACAGCAAAGCCACAACAATGACAACACCCACGTCGTTTCCCTACACAATCGGCTCAGTGAGTGTGCTCCGTGGCACCACGGGGAATTCAATTCGTCCCTCTCAGAGAAAATGCAGCCAGGTGAAACAACAATAAGCTGGCGACACGTAGCTCCTTTTGAGAGGCTCGCTATGATTCAAAACTACATGGCGTATAAATGACATAGTGTGTCTGGTAATTAATCACTTTTAATCACTTTAGCCAAGTAAGCAGGAAGATGCATGCAAAAACGAAGAGGTATGTATTGTGAATTGACCAGGGACAGAGCACATAAATAAAAGTGCATTATCTCCATGTGTTTTCACAAATATTATCATTAGGTTTTTGTAGCATCGGAATAGGCCAAGAGGACTATTCCCACCCAGTGTGTCTGTGGGGGCATCGTATATTTCACAGTCTAACCTCAAAGAAAATGGAGAGGGCAGACGTCCGCCAAGCAGCTAATTTCTACCCATTTTGCGATTTCTACCCTGCATCATCGTCCTGTGCTTGCTACCTGCAGGGAGGTGAGAGGAAAAGCCTCCCTGGTACCTGCATTATAAGATTCCCACTGTCTGTTATGTCCATACAGATATGGCAATATGCAAATTAGTGGGTTTTCCCCGCTGTGCGTTTCTCGCTTTGGAGTTTCCCCCATTGTTTGCTCGACCAGACGCCGACTGGGCTGTGTAAAGTTACCCCACTAATGTCTGTTGTGTACAATGCAAAAGGCAAATTAGTAGGGTTGCACACAGTCATGTTTCCCGCCACGGAGATGCTCCCGTTGTCTGCTGTGCAGTGCATGTAATGTACAGCAATATGCAAAATGGAACTCCCACTGTGCAATAAAAATCAATTAACGGTCATCATCATGGTCATATGTACGAAAGAAAGATGGCGATGCTAGGTAATAAAGCAATTTATTGTGTAGTTATATAGGTTTTTTTCCCAATTATAAAGATTTCTTTAAAAAAAAAGAAAAAAAATCCTGGATCCAGAAGATGAGTCAGATCACTAGTAAATTTAATGCTTCTTCTCCTTGTATAAATATGATTTTCCTTAAATTAGGATCCATATCCGTCCATAACTATTTGAGCTATTTCGCAAACAAAAATAAAAGAAGCAAACAAGCTGATGAAAAGACCATAACCTGGAAAAACATAACCTCCAGCACCTCCTTGGCGGAGGAAGACATAATGCAGGTATTAAGCGCGTTAATCATTACTGGCAGGGCCCTGGTTATAAATAATACATCACTATACATTATGTTATTACATGTATTTACAACAATCTTTTAATGTGCTTGATGTACAAGTATCATTACCATTATTAATTGGTATTTCACAACAACAATAACAACAAAATATATGCTTGATATGGTAAAGTGAATACAATTTACATTATAGGTAAAACAGAATTTGCATTAGGTAGAATAAAACCTGCATTATGGGTAATGCAGTGTGGCTGTCCAACATGCGTCTGGTGTGTGCAATATTATTACGACACCTGTCTGTTGACTTTCGCTTATTAGCCTCCCATTTCAAAACGTATATGTTATAACATACAGTGTACGTAGTTCGTAAATACTGCACCAACCAACTCCTAAAGGCTTTCAACAACTGAATTCACTCTCATCCAAACCAAAACTCTCAAAGTTTTCCCTTAATAAACCCGAAACTTATCCTTTAGCAAATAAATCAAACAGACAATAATAATCATCATTATGATCCTGACATACGGAGCAATCTTCCAGTCAAAGTTAGTACAGTTAGATCATGCACCACGATTACTTTAGACACAAACGCGCACGCACACACATTACGTCAATCAGTATTTACAATGTTTTGCTTTGTATTATTGAAATTGCTGTTATATGCGTTATTGTTGCCCTGCTTATTTAACTCCGTTTTGTTTGTCCTGCTTCTCAATCTCCCACTCTCTCTCACTCTCTTTCTCTCTCTTGGATCCTGCCCCATTCTGTATATTTTGTAAATAACATGCAAATTTCTGTATATATATATATATATATATATATATATATATATATATATATAATTCATAATGCATTCACTGATTTCATCTATTACAATGTTTGTTCAATTTTTTTTTCAATACCCACACTTCGGACGACATAAAAAAAATAAAAAAAATTGTCAGTGTCAAACATTGTCAAACATGTACTATATACAAACACACTATCCCAAACATACAGTTACATCATCAATTATACTATCAGTTTTATAACATACAGACACAATCACCACCAACTGACACACTTACACACCTTTACACACATCATTCAGTTCTTTTCAAATAGCTCGATACCTGTCACTCTAACCACTCCATTTAGTTTTCTCCCTTTTACTTTCACTTGCTTTTCTCTAATATTGTTTGTATTTTCACATCAACTCAGTGCTCATACATTTTGCTTTACCCGAGGCTGTCGCTGAATTCAAACAACTGCTTATGATGGCGGTCTCCTGTATTTTTTTTAGTTATCATTTCCAAGAGATTAATCACACAATCACAAGAAAATTATATTTATATTACTGTAAGGCATGCAATTATATCATTATTGGTTTCTATTTTATCAAATCGCTTAATCTTGAATGTATTGAATATTTTGTACCTTGTATTCAGTGTTAATTCTATTACGTACGTGTGTCATAGTGAAATGTATGATTGTAAGATGTAAGATGCAGATTACATTAAGCAATAAAACAAAATAGGAAGGATCAATACAGTATCCGGGTGATGTTCTGAGATGCCGTAAGTCTTTGTACAGGTATACTATAAGAATTAGGAGTAGACGGGTTACTGTGTTTCTGTTTGACTTTTATATGTTAATTCTGAAGCCGTCGAAAGTGATCTGTGAGTTCGTTGAAATTCATCAAAGGAGTAGTAAGGTATACCAAGACCATTATATCATGTAGATTCGGTGTGTACAGAAATATTTGTACAATGAGTCAGTGATGTTAGAGGAAAATTAGACAATCCATTAAAATTTCTAATTTCCATGTGCCGTCATGGCTAGATAAGAAGATTGCAGCAGGTGGCAATGTCATTACCATGGAAGAATTAAAAAAATATAATATATGAACAGAACTTTATATATTATTCCTTATTAAAGGAATCATTTATAATAGCACAATGACAAGCCGAGAAATGCGTAGGTCTGATTTCATAAACGCAACTGAATTTATTGAACTTCTTTTTATCAGTATCTCCACGTCTATTATCGTGACTCACGCATTGTTTTAGCCTTACCAGCCAGAAATGAGGGGGCATTGATTTAGGCAACACTTCGAAACTTCGAAGAGATTTTCCAAAATCGAAATACTTCAAAAGTCTCTCATGTTTTAGACTATATTTCACCGCATTCACTGACTGGAAACATAATTATTTGGAGGCAAAGTTCCCTTTGACCTCTTCCCCTATATAACGCTAGCCATGTCCTAAGATATTCAGCTGATAGTCTGAATTTATAAGGGATGTGTTGTATAGCTAGGAAGCGGTAAGCAAAAAAGCACAACTTTGATGGAGGGGAATCACGACATACACCTGTCACAGACGGCCATGGCACACTGCTTTATACAAGATCCAAAAAGGGACGACAGAAAATCACGCATATATACGACCAGGCTACCGATGAATGCCCCGGCCATGGCGGACGACTGGAACACAGAGCTAAATACTGCACTACTGCACTGGAACACAGGCCTGAATACTGCACTAGAGCAGTACTCTTGATTTGAAATAGGCTTTGCCTGTTTGTGTGTTGTTGTTTTCATTTTCAAACTGCTATAAGTAATACCCGACTAGTTGAATTTGACTCTACGTTAACATACTTGTAATCAGCATATCTTTAGTGTCATAACAACTGAAGAATGAATTATATTTCACCTTAACGAATCAATCGTCATTAAAAATGTGTTTACATATACAAATCTAGGTTATTAGGTCAACCTAGATTGCAAATACGTGGTATAAAAGGTAAAAATGACACTCACAAAAATTGTTCATGTTCTTTGTTAGTTTTTTCTCCCAAATGAAGTCATACAGAAATGATTCTTGTCAGCTATTCTATGTTATATTCCACATACTAAGAATCTTGCAATAGGATTGGTCAAGAGCTGATCATGTAATAAAGCGTAGCTTTGCCCATCACGTCACCTGAGAAGAAAAGTTCGTTACACTCTATGATGATAGTCATTTTGTTTCGCTGATCTCTTAGTCCACACAGTCCTAACGCGTGATATAACTTAAAATTTTGAGTACGCGCGAAATAAAAGTGCGTTGCACTGTGGTCTATCATTTGACCTGGGTCAAGTGATAGACCACAGTGCAACGCACTTTTATTTCGGTGCCGGCCACGCGCGGGGCGCCGAGCAAATTCGTTATTTTGTCATCTACGCGCATATGTCTAAAGTAGGCCTAAACTACGTAGCCTAAGTTCTGATGATACCTGAAGACAGCTAAAACGATTTCAGATGTGGAAGAAAATGGGAATATCTAGGACCCTAGATGTGGAATATAAAGCAAATAATCAACTTTTAGTTCCAGGCAATGAGACAAACTATCACTTCCTCGGCGATCTGAATGTGTACGCTATCTTTCCTCAGCTGCGCTTCGGAAAGATAGCTATACATCCAGATCGCCTCGGAAGTGATAGTTTGTCCCATCACCTTCACCAACGCTGATTATTTGCTTACTATCACAGTATTCCACAAAATACACCATAAATGCATACATG
Source organism: Diadema antillarum (assembly GCF_040938485.1). Taxonomy (NCBI): domain Eukaryota; kingdom Metazoa; phylum Echinodermata; class Echinoidea; order Diadematoida; family Diadematidae; genus Diadema; species Diadema antillarum. Next base: position 1,248,856 of record NW_027271682.1, read on the forward strand.
ATAAATTACTAACACACACATGAATAAATAATTAAATAAATGAATAAATAAATGCATAAATTATTAAATAAATAGATAGATAAGTAAATGAATGATATATATATATATATATATATATATATATATATATATATATATATATTCATAGAGAGAGAGAGAGAGAGATAGAGAGAGAAAGAGAGAAGAGAGGGAGAGATCCTACGACTATTGACAGGCTTACAACATGTTAGCATACTGCTACTTCCCACAATACACGTGCTACATTGTTTATCAACCCCCAAACACAACTACCATCTACTCAACCTGGCTATTAAATTGAACTAACAAGGCATCGATACCTAGAACTTACATCTAACACTTGAGAATATGAACACCAAAACAGTATGCATTATGGTCCTAGTTACTTAAATTCTAAACGTGCAGTTATTTCTATTTCATCTTCATTTATCCATGATTCAGTTGAAATTCATATCATTAACAGAACTGAAAATTATTTTTTTTTCTTAGAAATAAGTTGGAACGTGTTGAAGGAAAAATAGCCATATAATCATGATAATAGTCATTTTGCTTATGAACAAATCGATTTGTCCTGAGTGGCGAGATGGCTCTTTTTTTCCTTTTTCTTCATTTTTGCCTTTGTTTTGATTTGCATCTATTTCGAAGATCCTTCTCTGATACTTTCTGTAGAAATTAACGAATCTAAGTGACTGTTGTCAATAACGGTAATGATGATGATGACGACGACGACGACGATGATGATGATGATGGGATCATTGAGTGTGCGCCCTGTGGATGTGTGCCCTGAATTACTGCTGGGTGTTTTCTCTTGCTCTTCTGAAAGAAATGTGAGATTTTATAAGAAAGGGTTATCAAACAATCGGATAATATTGTACATGATAAGTGCATGGATTTTTTTCAACAAGATCGTAATGTAGAGTCATAATAGAGCATTGGAAAAGATATGTACAGTCCTACTGTGACAATGCTGATCAGGATGATTTTCTTCATAATTCACTTCACATAATCTACACTCTATTAAAGGGATGCACATGTGCCACAGGAATTCTTTCGTTGAAAGTATTTAGAAGGGACAGATGACCATACACAAACAAAATAATGGGGTTGGGGATAGACAACGACAGATTTCTTGATTTAGATAACAAAGATGGATTTGTGAATATTTTGATCGACCTATAGACAGAGGTTGATAGATAAGCAGATGCATCTTCATGGGCGATTGAACTGATAAATATTATACCTTTTTATTTGTGTTTTTTCTCCCGCATCTGTGGGTTGGGCAGCATCATTCTTGTGTTGTTGGCACATCTATAAACATGAACATTTTATTTTATTTGATACACAGTATGTATATGGTATTGTATATAGATTAAGGTACTTACAGACAAAAATTGAAAGATAAACAAATAAGACCCCTGCTGGAAAGAACACAGCATCCCAGGGTGTGAAACACAGGTTGAACACATCGTGAACACTTTGTGAATCATGAATTCACAGTGTGAAACAGAACATTTCTATGTGAACTCTGTGAAAAACCACACCACAGTGTGAACTTATCTTCATACTGTTTAATTCGAGCGTTTTCACATAGTCGACCACGTGAACACATCGTGAACACATCGTGAACACACTGGGGGACACCGTGTTCCTTCCAGGAGGGACAGTATAAACTGATAAAATGTTGTTATTGTTGTATTTATTTCCGTATTCAGATTAAATATATACAGTCAACAAGAAAGATATATATACAATATGAGGCAACGGGATTGCCCGTTCAGGCATATTTGCACAATATGACTGTTCTTCCACATGGTCCCATATTTACAATACAAAATAATACACTGTGTACACAAAACATGAAATAAACATACTCAATGAAAGAATTTACAGGTACAATTAAGTCTACAATAGTCAGAGATAAGTAGAGAAGAGAGGAGCAAGAAAAAAAACACGAAAAAAAGAAGGAAGGCAAAAAAGAAAAAGAAAAATCGGATGCTATGCTGGAACACCATTGTGTATTTTTTTTTTTACCGGTACTCTATAATATAATCAGATAGCAGCATTTGAAAAGATCTTTAAGTTGGTGCATTGCACATTTTGACGGGTAATTGATTATATCTAAATGGATATTCCCCTGTAAAAAAGAAGAAAAAGAAGAGGAAGTAATTTTGCAATTATTAAAATTTAGCATATGTAGATTCCGATTCTGATTCGAACGACGTGAATTTTACAAATTTCTTCTAGAAATATTATCAGACATTTAATTCGGGGAAAAACGCAACATCTTATAAATCATTATACTATTATTTTTTAAAGCAGAATTCAAGAGACTCCCAGACCAAGATATCATGGATATGTTGAGTACATAACAAAAAAAAGAAGAAAAAGAAAAAAGATATGGATTTATTCTCACAACCATACGGCCCGCTATATTCTGTAATTTTTTAAGGCCTGACACGTTCCCGTAATCAAAATGCGACAGAATAACTGATTTGTATACCAAATAAAAACTTGATTCATTTACTACATGCCTTAATATACTGATTTTCTGACACATATTTTCTATGTGAATGTTCCATTTCAAATCAGGGTCGATATAGATTCCAAGATATTTCGTCGTTTTAACATTTCGACTTCGGGTATATGCCATTTTTACATATATGTGTAGTGTATGACACTTTGAAAGCATACTGGCGGTCTTTGAATACTAGTACTAGTAGTTGATTATATTTTTTCTGTGACATCCATTGATCAAAAAATTGCATTTCTTTGTTTAAAATGGACAGAGCTTTAACATCTTCCCGTTCTTTTTAAACCTCACCTGTGGGTTGACTAGGATCATTCTGCTGTGCTGTCTGCACATCTATAAACATAAAAGATAGAATACAAAAATGGATTTGCAGATAGATTGAGGGATTGGTACTAGTAAAGGGATGTCTATGGCTAAACAGATAAAGTAATACACTGATTTATCGTCATGGACAAAATGAAACGACAAATGATATACCTGCGAGTTGTTTTTTTTTTTTTAGTCTTGCATCTCACCTGTAGGTTGAACAGAATCATTCTGCTCTGTTGTTTGCACAGCTGCAAACGTAAAAGTACAATGATAACCAGATAACAGTTTAGTGTTAGAATCCTTTACCTTTGTGTTGTTCTATGGAATACCACGTTCCCGCAATCAAAATGTTGCAGAATAACGGATTTGTATATCAAATTCAAACTTGATTCTTTTTACAGCATGTTTTAACCTTCCCGAAAACCAATTAATCTACTGATTTTCTTACACATTTGACAAATATTCCATTTCAACTCAGCGTCAATATAAATTCAAAGACATTTTGTCGTTTCAACGTTTCGACTTCTGGTATATAATCTTTTCATCTAGTTTACTATACTTTGACAGCATAAATCTCGGACCAAAAAGCATACTGACAGTCTTTAAGTAGTTGACTAATAACTTGTTCTGTGACATACATTGATCAAAAACTTGCATTTCTTTGCTTAAAATAGCTCCAGAACTTCAACATCTTTATTGCTTATTAATAACTGTATCGTCCGCATAAAGATGAACACGACATGACTGAAAAATGCGAGGCACGTCATTAATCATGTTAATGAAAACACAGAATATAGCAGAAGGCCGTCACGGACAAATGAAACGACAAATGATAGACTCGCTTTTTTTTTCTTTCCATTCTTTTTAAACCTCACTTGTAGGTTGACTAGGATCATTTTGCTGTGTTGGTGGCACATCTAAAACATAAAAGATAGAATGCAAAGATGGATTTACAGATAGATTGAGGAATTGGTATACAGGTTACAGCTCGTTATTCCGAAGGTTCGTTATTCCGAAGGCTCTTTGATCCGAAGATTCGTTATTCCAAAGGTTCATTTTTCCGAATTTCATTTTCGGATTAACGAATCTTTGGAATAACGAACCTTCGGAATAACGCCACAAATGTTCGGATTAACGAACCCTTTTTCATTTTCGGATTAACGAACCTCTAGGTATAGGGAATTTGTGTGTTTCGGATTAACGACCCTTCGGAATAGCGAACCTTCGGAATAGCGAACCTTCGGAATAACGAACAGCACCCGGTATACAGAGCAGGGGCGGATCCGGGAATTAAGTAAAGAGGGGAGGGGGGGGGGGGGGGCTTTATAAGATTAAAAGAGGGCGCACGCACCCCTCTCCCAATTTTTTTTCTTTTGTTTTAACCAGAAATAAAGGGGGCGCGCCCAGTGCGCGCCCCCTGGATCCGCCACTGCAAAGATTGATGGCTAAACAGATAAACCAATATATTATAAACTGATGTATCGTCATAGACAAAATGAAACGGCATAATCATATACCTGCGTTTTCTCTACTTTCTTCTTGCACGTCACCTGTAGGTTGAACAGAATCATTCTGCTCTGTTGTTTGCACAGCCGTAAACGTAAAAGTATAATGACAATAGCTTAGTGTTAGAATCCTTTACCTTTGTGATATGTATGGAATATCACGTTCTCGTGATTTGTATATCAAATTCAGACTTGATTATAGTTTTACAGCACCGTCTTAACCATTTAAGAAAACCAATTAATCTACTTATTTTCTGACACATTTTGTATATTATAATGAATATTCAATTTCAACTCAGCGTCGATATAAATTCCAAGACATTTCGTCGTGTCAACATTTCGACTTTGGGTATATTTTATTTTTGCATGGAGTGTATTACACTTTGACAGCATAAATCTCGTACCAAAAAGCATACTGCCAGTCTTTGAATATAGTAAACTGTTGACTAATAATTCGTTCTGTGACATCCATTGATCCAAAACCTGCCTTTCTTTGTTAAAAAGGAAGGAGTTAATGGAGAACTAATTATCATTACCGGGTTGCCGTAATTTGTCCAGTCTGTCCTGCAGAGCCTGGTCCTCATGATGCGTAGAGGCGGTTGCCTGGTTACCGTCCGCACAATCCGTGGGTTTATCCGTTGGGGGATCGGGAAACAATGCTACGGATGAGATGAAGATCATTTCCACGCGAGATAGGGAATAGTTTTATAGGATCGATCATCTTTTGGTGATACAGTTGTAGCAGTTTTCTATGTGTTCATCCATGCAAAACCAATATGTACGCCAAAATCAGGGCCCATAGCTCAGTTGCAGTTACCTTCCTTACACTCAGATTACAGCCAACAGGCTTTGTCCTCCTGAGCTTGTCCTTCTAAAGTATGGCCTGACTTAGTAGGCATCACATACTATGTATAGTAAGCACTGAATAGGCAAATTACTATAAAAAGAATTACACCAATGTATAAGCATTTGTCCTTCAAAGGCTTGCCTTACTTGACAGGCATTACAAAAGTAATGAATAGGCCAAATATGGTGCGCCCCCTGTTTACTCCGCAACAACAACCTTTCTTGGAGACAGAAAGTGCATGGTGGTTAAGGTAATACGACAGAGGTCTTGAGGATGCTCCCAACGATTTTCATATAAAGTTCAGGGGGGCGTTTCATCAACGAGTTCGTCGGAGATTTCACCGACAAATTTGCTATCAGCCAATCAGACGCAAGGATTTACACTGACAACTGTTAAAAGCTAATGAAATCCTTGGTCTGATTGGCTGATAGCAAATTTGTCGGTGAAATCTCCGACGAACTCGTTGATGAAACGCCCCCCAGGTGTCCTTGGAGGCAAATTGTGGATAAGAACTTTACGTACTTTAGAGCCACAATCTCAACAAAGGACGTTTAGGTCATTAAAGATCAGCGTGCTGATGTGTGCACGTGTATGTGCGTGTGTGCGTGTGTGTGTGTTGTATGTCATAATTTGTATTAGAGATGTTATTTGGATCTTCAAAGACCGAATTGCTACCCAAATCACGATTGTTGATTCAGACAAGACATAAACATTATATCATACCTTTTTTGGCACTCTTGTAAACAATGACCCCTGTTTATTCAAACGTGAAGACATACTTCACAAAAATGATACCGCATGATTCAGGGTAAAACGCTCTTTCAAATCATGTGTGTGTGTGTGTGTGTGTGTGTGTGTGTGTGTTTGTGTATATATACATGTATATGTATATATATATAGAGAGAGAGACACTCAACAGAAAAAGAAATTAAACACTAATTCCAATACATATCTTTGATAGAAGATTTTGATAAAAACATCCTTGTGTCATATACCATATTAAAGGTTATTTACTTGGCTATCGACCTGGTAGGCCAATATGAAGGAAAATCTTACGCATGAGTGAACACATTTTGTTTTGTCCTCGAAAGCACCAAAGTATGAAAATGACAGAAATTGACATATGCAGTTTCAATTGCCCTTTGAATGAATAGCAAAAAAAAAAAGTTTTTGTTCCCTTGTATCTCTTTATATCCTCAAACAAAAACAAAGTGGAAACTAAAGGGGAATATAATAATGTCTGTCGACTAAAACTTCAAATGACATGGGCAGTAAGCCGCTAAGGTGATGAAATGGACAGAATTCAGGGGCGCCACCAGCTTTTTTTCAAGGGGGGTGCGTTTTGACACTAAATGTAACGAGAATTTTTAGACAAACATTTGGAATTCAGGAAGATCCTAATCCCCAGACTTTTAGGGTTTGGGGGGGGGGGGGGGGAAGGGCATCGGCGTAGCTAGGATTTCATTTTTTTTTTCTTTTTTTTTTTGGGGGGGGGAGGGGAGGGGGCTGTTAGTATGCGAGGGAGCGAAGCGACCGAGCCCGAGCGGACGGAGCCAGCAAGGGGGGGGGGGGGATGTGGGATGTTGTTCCCCCCCTCCCACGATGAGAACTTTTTTTCATTTTGATGTTGTAAATGGTACAATTTGATGCAGGTTTTTTTTGCGTGTTTTATCGACTTGAAACAGTCCCAGAAACAGTCCCTCTTGTTTAAGGTAGCTGTACATTTTGATGTAAATTGTTATTGAACAATGTGCCTATAAATGATATTTAAATAAACTTCTTGTAGCAATGCTTACACTGATGTCATGAACGCGACCGAGCCCGAGCAAGCGGAGCGAGCGAGGGGGGGGGGGGGGGGGGGGGGGTGGGGGGGGGGGAGGGTGTGGGAGGGGGTCGTCGCCCCTCCCACACCCTCCCTTCCCCCCCCCCCCCCCCCAGCACGGTGAGAACTAAAATTGCATTTTGATGTTGTAAATGGTGCAATTTGATGCATGTTTTTGCTTGTTTTCTCGACTTGAAACAGTCCAACTTGTTTAAGGTAGCAGTATATTTTGATGTCGATTATTGTTGAACAATTTACCTATTAAATAGTATCATCAAAATAAGCTTCCTGTTCGAATATTTACACTGAATATCATGAACGCGACGAAACAAGAGCGAGTGGAGTGAGCGAGGGGGAGGGTGTGGGAGGGGGTGTCCCGCTCCCACGGTGAGAACTTTTTGCAATTTGATGTTGTAAATGGTGCAATTTGATGCAGGTTTTTGCGTGTTTTATCGACTTGAAACAGTCCTACTTGTTTAAGGTAGCAGTACATTTTGATGTAAATTGTTAATGATCAATTTGCCTATAGAATGGTATCATTTAAATAAACTTCTTACGTTAATTCTTACACTGATGTCATAAACGAAACCGTGCCCGAGCAAGCGGAGCGAGCGAGGGTCTAGGGTGTGGAAGGGGGTTGTCCCCCTCCCACGTGAGAACTTTTTGCATTTTGATGTTGTAAGTGGTGCAATTTGATGCAGGTTTTTGCGTGTTTTATTGACTTGAAACAGTCCCACTATAAGGTAGCAGTACATTTTTAAATTTATTTTAAAATTATTAAACAATTTGCCTATAAAATGGTGTAATTTGAATAAACTTCTTGTATTATTTCTCACACTGAATATTATGAACGCTGTCTGTTAAGAAATCAAACAGAAAAAACATGCACACGAGGGTGTACATATATAAGGGGCATTTCTCCTCCCAAACGAAGATGATTTTGTATTTTCAGACCTGAAATTCAGCGATCTGGTGCAAACTTTTGGTGCAATACAACTCTACTTGAATTTTTTGCATTCCCCTCCCAAAAGAAATAATTTAAACATTTTTTTTTTCCGGTGAAATGTTAATGGCTCTTATTCCGAGTGTGCATCATCTCTGTGCGAAAAGTCGTCATAAAATGTCACGGCGAGAGCATCACGCGTTACGGAAGTATGTACAAAGTATATAGTGAGGTAGAGCTTAGGGGGAGGAGGTGGGAGGGGGATACCCCCTCCCGCTTGACGGAGCTTTTGAGTTTTTAGAATTGAAATAAAGCGATCTGAAGCACAATTTTTGTGGAAAATCCGGAAATTGTCATTCCCCATAGTGTACTACGTCTATAGAAGGAACAAGGTAACGGGAGGGTGGTAAGATGCCTCTCCCATATTCGATTATATTTTTCCGCCTTCCAAATCCCCGGTCAAAATCTTTTTTTTTTTTTTTTTTTTTTTTTTTGGGGGGGGGGGGAGGGGGCGAATGCCCCATCGCCCTCCCCCCCCCCCTTGGCTATGCCATTGGGCAAGGTTTAATTGTTAATTGAAATGAGATGATAGCCCCTCCCCCACGACGGAACTTTTGCATTTTTCTTTTATTAAATAAAGTGACAGATTTTGTGCACACTTTAGATGAAACATTTGTAAATCTGTCAATCTATAAGTGTATTAAGTCTATGGAAAATAGACCGAAGGGGGAAGGTAGGTGTGGGAAGAGATATCCCCCTCCCTCACGAGAGAGGCTTTGCTTTTTTTAGAATTGAAATTCAGCAACCTGCCATCTGGTGCACACTTTGGGTGAAATAATTGGACAGATTTCTAACAAAAAACAAAAAAAACAAACAAGAAAATCTTTTCATCTCGGGAATTATGTGGGGTACGGCAGATATGGTGCGCTTGCCCCTCGAACATTTTATGGAGGCAACTTTTTTTTCTATCAAAAAGCAAGAAAATCTTCTCATCTCACTAATCATTAATTACGGGAGGGAGTGGCAAAATTATAATATGCTTGCCCTTCCAATGTTTTTATGGGGGTAAACTTTTTTTTTTCTGGCAAAAAAGCAAGAAAATCTTCTCGTCTCGACAATTATGGGGTGGGGGTGGGCAAAATGATAATCTTGCCCCTCCATTTTTTTTTAATGAGGCTAAGGCTCGCACTTGGGCTCGCATTAATATGGATTGGTCAGAAGTAACGTGCTGTACATATACCCTACATACTTGTAAGTATAAGCACACGTACATGCAAACGTGTAGGTGCTCCGTACCGTACGGATGTACAGTATATACGGTCGATAAATAGTAAACACTGTAGAATACTCATATAGATATGTATAAAATCAGCGCTGACAGATCCCAGGATGAAAATTGTTTTTCCCCACGATTTAGTTGTCCCTGGTGGAAAATGAAATATGCAAAAAACAAAACAAAACAAAACAAACAAACAAGAATAATTATTTAGCGTCCGGCGTTGAGGTCGCTCGCAGACTGAAGTGGTGATTTTTTTTTTTTTTTTTTTTTTTGTCTGAAGGGGGGGTGCGCCCGCACCTAACGCACCCCCACCCCCCCCCCCCCCCCCCCCCCCCCCCGGTGACGCCCATGTTGAATTACTTTATTTCATTCTTTTGATATAGAAATTTAAGAAACAATGAACCAAGAACCAAATTTCATAGCAATTTTCTTATTCTGAAATAATATTTCAATTTCAATCATTTTTGTTAATATTGCTTCTTCTCTAATGTTATTTGGATTTGACAGAAAATTCTTCATTTTCCTCCATTATTACTATTTTTGCGTTTCTTTACCTTTTAGGGCTACAAAGACAATAAAGAGATCATATTAGGATGATTTATGCAAATCAATTAATGTTTCTTACTGTGTTAAATTTGTTATTGTTACATGGAGGAGCACATACGCAAGAATTATATATATATATATATATATATATATATGTATATATATATATATACACACATATATATATATATATATATATATATATATATATATATATATATATATATATATCAACATTAAGCAGACTATGATAAAAGAGAGAATCACTTTATTATTGACTTAGTATAGGCCTACCATCGCGTAACACCGTTGCCGCCCTGGAGTATTTGTTTTTCAGAATATCATAGAGCTTCAGTGCGTTCGTCTCACAGCTTCCGTTGGCGTTCACCCACTTGCTAAGAAGGTCAAGTGAGATAGCGCCTGGATCCTGAACTATGTTGTGACGGTAGATCACGACATCGACCTCGGTGACTTCAAAACCCAGGGTGATGCCAAAATGGCGAAGACCAGCGGCCCCGGTGCCGGCTACGCCGACTTTTTCGGCCATTCGAAGGAGTACCAGGGATGTCAGCACCTCTTTTCGCGGCATACTTGTCGATTAGTACCCTAAGACATCACATCGAGTAGATAAGATTCTTTTAATGAAATGGGCAGTAGAGAAAAGGGGGAGTGTATAGGGACCGGGGGCGAGGAGAAAGTTATGACCAAGAAAAACAAAACAAAACAAAACAAAACATAACATGATCAATTTTAGCAACACATAGCAAACTGATTGAATGATGCCACTATTAGCTTTTCTTGCTGAAAACGCAACGAAGAATATTTCGAATGAAGAGTATGCGTACTTATTAGAGCCTATTTATAGAATGCAATTTGAATTGCACTGCTTTACTTTCTGTCCCACGCAATCAAACACAAAAAATATAACCGATCTTTGAAACTTGAAATAACCAATAACAAATTTTAATTCCCCTGTGTGCTCTTTCTCTCTAGGCCCAAGTCCTTAAGAATTAATCTGAATCATTATTCATGACAATTTTTTTAAATTTCAAACTGAAAAATAGACTCACTTGCAACTCTTGTTTCCCAGATGCTATAACAATAAGCTTGAGGTACAGTATAACATATGCGTCACAAACCTTGTCTCTCTCGTTTATGATTACAATGTTTGTACCACGCTATATTTGACTTCTGTCGAAAGATTTTGCATAAAGTTTATTTGCCATGAACTTAATCATGAATAACGACAAACTGCGAGTGGACAAAAGATGCAATCGTTTGAATGATATAGTTCCCTGTACATAAATAAATGAATGAATAAATAAATATTATTCTACCCTCACAGCACAGAATCAAAGAAATGAAACCCACATGGATACAGTGCACATTTTTCACCAATAAGAAACTGACCGTCAGCGGAAGGCTGAGGTGATAAAGGAAACTTGAGATGAAGGGTATTCTGGTCACTTAGGACCCAAATTATCCGTGTATTAGTATTCGTATTAGTGTTAGTATCAGTATCAGTATCGGTATCGGTATCGGTATAAGTATTAGTATTAGTATTGGTATTAGTATTAGTATTAGTATTAGTATTAGTTTTAGTATTAGTATTGGTATTAGTATTAGTATTAGTATTAGTATTAGTATTAGTATTAGTATTAGTACAGTGTATTAGTATAAGTATTAGTATTATGATTAGTATTAGTATTAGTATTAGTATTAGTATTAGTATTAGTATTAGTATTAGTATTAGTATTAGTATTAGTATTAGTATTAGTATTAGTATTAGTATTAGTACAGTGTATTAGTATTAGTATTAGTATTAGTATTAGTATTAGTATTAGTATTAGTATTAGTATTAGCATGGCTCGACACTAACTTCTTTGTTTGGTGGCCCAATGGGGCCACCAAAATCCTAAATTTCACATTTTTGGTGGCCCGAGAGATAAATTTGGTGTCCCGAAAAAAAAACAATAAAAAACATTAAAAGTCCTTTTTTTTAATGAGTCAAATATTTAAGATTTATGATAGCAAGAATTAGAAGTTGGACATATCTACTCATAAATAAACTTCAACAAACTTGCAACACTCACTCTCGGGCATTCATTCAGTCCTTTTCATCCATCCTTTCAACAAATTTAACTGCTAATTTCCGGCGCAAAAAGTTACGAATTTATTGACATACTTTTCAAAAAATTTTGGTGGCCCGAGGCGGGCCACCAAATTTGCTCTTTTTTGAAATTTGGTGGCCCGACTTTCATTTTTGGTGGCCCCGGGCCACCGGGCCACCGTTAGTGTCGAGCCCTGGTATTAGTATTAGTATTAGTATCATATTAGTATTAGCATTGGTGTATCAGTACCGAAAGGAATGCTGACACTGCAAACGTTACATCCTACCGATGCATTTTTAGCGAGCTTTAGAACTGCGACGCGAACGCTGAGACGACACTTATTAGGCAAAAAAAAAAAAAAAGGAAGAAAGAAAGAAAGAAAATGGTGTTCTGCACATGCACGAGACAGCTGTTTTATCGTACAACCTGCAGGGAGAAGACGTTGTCTAAGTGTTCGGGTCCCAGGTCTGCAGCTCGCTAATACAACGCTGTCGGCTATGTATCACCTCACATGGTACTTCTGCTGGAGAAAATTTCTTTCGCAGATATCTTTTCTGTCAAGAGGCAAATGATCGTTCTGTTTTGCATGCTTTTAGCGCAGGCCTTCTCAGTAGTCGATGTATAATTTTACTGGATTCTGACCGGATTAAGCAACAAATTGTCAATATATTTACATGGATACAAAGATTAGGAGATGGACTACCAAATAAAGCATTTTCATTGAGACGCAAGGCGAATTTGGTATTTTTGACGTCTTGAACGTGTACTGCTCGAATTACTTTTTTCATCATTTTTCAAGCTCAAATTACGATATGATATTTTTCATTTACAATAATTTGAGTAACATGTGACGATAGTTTACATATTTTCCTTGAATTTGATACCAAATTTGTGAACATAAGATGTATTTTTGTTGCCGAAAGCCCAAGGACAAAATCCCCTTACGCAGCTCATTACGTATGCAAGCCTATTTAGAGCGGGTTTGCATACGAGTTGAATAAATACGAGCGAATTATCGGGTGCTGTGGACTGACTGTTCTACGGAGAGCACTGAGGATTGCGGAAACTTGTATAGTATGTGTGACAACCAATATTCACTGCATTTCGCAGTCATGGCAGTCTACACAAGATGGCGAAGTCCTCGTTAATATTCCTTCTGTACTGTGTTTCTCTCAATGTTTTCTGACGTTATAAAATCATACGAGTCATACAGGCAAAACGCCGTGGAGTCTGAACCGCTGGAATAGATAGTCAGAAAAGCAGTACTCTGCAGCTTTCTAGCAAAAATGACGACACCATCGCTGCTTCATTGTAAATAATGCATTAGACAACAACAAGTAATCCCATGGTAAAATATACTCACCTTTGTAAGCAATCTCGGCAATCTTGGACACACCAATAGTAAATTTTAGTCACCAAGCGAAATATATGTATACATATACGCTTGCTTTATAATACAATATTATTGCAGCAATCTATGATGATATCCACAGTATTGCCTGGAATTTGAAAACGTCTTCATTAAAATGCTACAACAGATGTCAGATTAATCAGGGGTGGGGGATTGAGAATATTGAGATCCATACATGGCAACTTTTTAACAAGTGAAAGTCGAATGACCTGTTGAAAGATATCACGATGTGTGTATCTCACTAAACACATGCCACAATTCTGTCAAAGTGTAAGTATACTTTATCCAACCATGGTCAACACTATTATGATGCAGTTCTCTTTCATGTAGTGTGAGCACTAATTTTGCTTTAAAAATGGTCGATACAACAATTAAATGTTTTCCCGATTTTTATCCAACAGCAAACCTTCTCAGAATTATGAATAAATTGTTTCTCAAATGTCACTATGTTGTTTTCTACCAGCTTTAATGGTCTCAAACTCTCTTTGAATCATGTGCAATATTCTTGTCCAAAATATTGATGAAGAGCCTCTTTTTATCGACAAGTGAAGATGATGCAAGATGACGCCTCATACTCGAGGGGTACGCATGTACGACAAATCATATGCGTTGTGCCAGCAATACATAATAACGTCATGTAGGTACCTATACTACCAGTGCCTTCGTCACATGGTATTAGTACTTCTGCCGGAATAACAGACACGTTGGCAGATCTTCGGAGAATATTAGATATTGCACAGTCAGGGTCTTGGCTATATAATGAGCATTATGTAATGATGCTTTAGTGGGAATTTTTATTCTATGTGTGGCAACCAGTATTGAATGCATCCCGCAGTCATGGCAGTCTACACAAGATGGCGACGTCTCTGAAGTTATCTTCCATTATCTGAAATCATACAAGTCATACATTCAAAACGCTGTGGACTCTGAACCGCTGGAATAGATAGTCGGCAAGCAATACTCTATACAGCTTTTTGGCAAAGATGACGACACCAACTTCATCATTTGTAATGCATTAGACAACAACAAGTAATCTCATGGCAAAATGTACTCACCTCTATAAGCAATCTCAGTAATCTCGAGCGCACCAATAGTAGGTTTTAGTCACCAAACGGAATGTATATAGGTTTATTATGTGTAATTATAGGAACTATCTACGAGGATGTTCACAGTTATGCCAGGGAAGAGAAACCGCCTATAACGTGATAATGATACGACAGACGTACGTAGGCCTATGCACTGTTCTTCTGCATACAAAGCAGGGAGCCGCCTCAAACACAAAGGATTCGTCAACTGTTATGATAGTCACAGAGTGGATAAAATATCAACTCCATTGAGGACCACTGATAATGTTTTTTAAGGGCGAGATATTCTGGTGTATGTTCTCCCGTTTTCCAACGAGGTTTGAAATGATGTTTGCAAAGGGCGGCTACTTATTTTGAACACCGGGACAAAATCTCGGGACTCATTTAAGCATCCCCCACTACAGTTGCAACCCCTTGGTTTTGAATGGAATATTCTCTTTCTGTCCTGTATCCCTCATCATTTATTGTCTCCATGACAATTGCAAGCAAACTGAATAAATTATCATATAGAAAATGCAGCTAAGCGTAACGACCTTTAACATGACGGAGTAATTGTTTGTTTGTTTGTTTGTTTTATTTCCGTCATAAACATACATACAGATATAAAAGACAACATATAAGGTACAGGGAAAATGATACATCATGCATAAAAATGAAGCATACATACAAAGCAAATGAATAATGTGACACATCATCGATATAAAAAAAAAAAAAATGAAGAAATAGAATGTACAGTAGGATTATATAGAGAGATAACGGCTGGATAGCCCATAATCAGCTGCACTTTTCTGGTGCCGCTGGTCTTCCATGGGGACCAGTAATCATTGTTGGAATACCCGAAATAAAACGTGTACTATATTTAGATTCAGAGCATGATACTTCAGGGTCAAATATCACATTAGAGAAATGGTCTCGTTTTATCATGAAGAAATACATAGAAATACAAACATACAGCCAGTGACAAACTACATAAAACAACACAGAGCCTATGTAGCATCATTTGAATTGGCGGTGATGGCCGAGGTGTGAAATCTTTTCAGAACGTGTGCAGAGACATCACAAGCATTAAAAGGAAGCTTCCATGGATCTCTTAAATCCGTGAAATTATACTTGGAGTCTTTTCTGAAATCTTAACCTGAAGTTCTTCCTTAATTACAAAGTGTATCGTGTGATATCACCTCCATTTGGAACAAGTGAGTAATTGAGAGAGAAAAATGCACAGAGGTCAATGACATTGTATGAAAATCTATCAATCCATCTAGCCATAATATTCATCTACCTGCCTATCTATCTATTTATCTATCTATCACTTTATCTATCTATCTATCTATCTATCTATATCTATTAGTCTATCTACTGTTTCTTTCTATATCTATCCATCTATCTATCCCTAGTTTCCTTCAAATTTAGCAAATCTGTCTACACACGTTCCCATCAGACTTATACAGATAGATAGATAGATAGATAGATAGATAGATAGATAGATAGATAGATAGATAGATATGATGTGATATGATATTGCCATTCTTAAATCACGGGACACTTGCATTGAGAAGCTCAGCCAGGATCAGTATTGGTGAAATTATTACTACCCACCCCCCCCCCCAAAAAAAAGGGTGTATTTAAAGGAATGGTAAAGTATTGGTAGAGGTGAGAATTGAGCTTTTAACCTTTTGCGAGATATCAAGAAACCGTTTGTAAAACAGTACAGAGCGTACCTTTCTAAGAAGAATTCAAAGTTTATTTGATGAAAATCTGTTTTGGAATGGCTGAGACATCAAAAAATGAAGTAAAACAGAGCGATCGTAATAAAAGATGGGTCCCACATTTCATTGGAATTGCTATTTGGGGTATCTCAGCCATTTCAAAACTAATTTTTATCAAATAAACGTCGAATTCCTTTGGAAATTACATGCTCTTTCATATATATTTCATAAGAGGTTTCTCGTAATCTCACCCCAAAATGTTAGAAACCCGAGGCTAGGTATCAACCAAAACTATACGATCCCTTTAAGGTTGTACTTTGCGTGCGTACACTGATCCGCTTCTCTTGGAAAGTAATTTAAATTGTTGTCACTACTCCTTATTCTGCATTATGTATGTCGAAGATGTAATATGTGGTAAACTTAATAAATGAAATGAAATTAAAAAAAAAAAACCTAGCATACAAACGTTTTGAGAATTACACAATCACTATCAAAGATCTATCAACAAATAAATCACCACGCTAAATGATGTTTTAACACTATTGGGATAATGAGTATGGACAATTCTGCCACTCTTTCAATTTCAATTCAAGTCAATTCAATAGTGTATTAATATTTTATTTCCATCATCAAAAAGAAAAGAAAAAGTTGACATAATACAAAGTGATACAATTTTTCATTTTTCTTACAATCGTCTGATAAAGGATTTTTTTTTTCAAATACAATATAAAGTATATGCACGAATGATATCATAAAAAGAAACAATGGACTTTGCCATGACAACAAAAATAGTAGATAATCACAATGATGGAAAACAGTGTTCCATTGAGAAAGCCAAGCTTGTAAGACGTGGAACACTGGGACAAAACAACAACAGCACCAATTTGTTATACCAATAAAACATATTCAATTTTAAATTCTTCTATATACTATTGTACATTTACTCATTGATATATGATGCTCATTCTATGAACAATACTTACTAGAATATTAGAATGCAAACATATATATAAACTATATAACATATCACATTTGTGGCACAGACACTATGGGGCCAGGCATGGCAGGAAAATTGAACGGAAAGGAAGATATGCAATCGGCCACAAAAAAAAAAACAACAACAACATAACAACAACAATAACAAGAATAACAACACAAAACACAGAAATAATAGAACTTGAGGAAGTGCACTCAGACAGATACTGGACAACGAAGAACGAGGAAAGAGGAGCAGGGAAGAATAGAGAAGGAAAAGGAGAGGGAAAGGGAGAGGGATGGAAAAAGTCTGTGGACACACTTCAAAATCTCAAGGACAAGTGAAACATGACGGGTGTCTTCATTAAACAAAATTAACTGGTATATTTAAAAAGCAAATATTTTTAAAGTTTATACTTAAATGTAATCAACTTCACAGATTCTTTAAAATCATTATCCAAGCTATTCCAAAATCTGGATCCGGCGTAAACAAATGTATTTTGAGTGTATACAGTTCTCACTAAGGGAAGATGAAATTCTTTAGATTGTCTCGTGGGATAATTATGTACGTGGCTGTTACGGTGACATAAAGAATAAAATATTTCGGGTAAATAGTTGCAGTTATAATTAAACATGAATTGACCAAGTTGAAACAAATACAACTCTTTTATTTTCAAAATTTTGTGTTCAAGGAACAGCTTGTCAGTATGTGCTCGGATATGAAGGTTAAAAACAATTCTGAGCGCCATCTTTTGCAGAAGAAAAAGTTTATCTAACAATGTCGAATATGTATTCCCCCAAGCAAGAATTCCATAATTCAAGTACGGCAATACCAAACTTGGATAAAGTGTAATCAAAGCCGAAGAAGGAAGATAATATTTCAATCTATTCATTATGCCTATGTTACGTGCAATTACATTACAA
Organism: Diadema antillarum; assembly: GCF_040938485.1. Lineage (NCBI taxonomy): Eukaryota > Metazoa > Echinodermata > Echinoidea > Diadematoida > Diadematidae > Diadema > Diadema antillarum. The sequence continues at coordinate 1,266,867 of NW_027271682.1, forward strand.
AATTAATATTGTTTATATGACACTTCCATGATAACTTACTATCAACACGTACACCTAAGAATTTAATAGACGAAATCTCTTCTAAGGGAGTAGTGTCAAATATAACATTACCTGGGAATCTATCTAAGGAATTACTGAAAAACATATACTTAGTCTTCTCAATATTCAGTGACAATTTATTAGAATATATCCATTGTGAAACATTTTTCAATTCATAATTCGCTGTACTAATTAAAGTATTAGGGTCAGGTAGGGAATAAAAAAGATTGGAATCATCCGCAAATAATATGAAAGAGAGTTTATCTGAAGATCTATAAAAATCATTAATGTAAACTATAAATAACAGTGGGCCTAACAAACTTCCTTGAGGAACGCCACATTCAATTTCCTTCATAGAGGAATCAAAACCATTCACATGTACATATTGAAATCTGTCAGACAAATAGCTCGTGAACCATTGCAAGGATTTTCCGCGAATACCATAATGAGATAACTTTGAAGTATACCGTGCTTTGCAGAAGAAAAAAGTATACCGTATCAAAGGCTTTGGAAAAATCCAGGAAGATGCCTATTGTATGTGAAAATATATCAAATGCATGTGTAATCTATTCCACAAAGGTAAATAAAGCGTAAGTGGTGTTACGATTTTCTCTGAATCCAAATTGAAAATTCGTAAATATATTACTCATATTAAAAAAATTTACAGGGGTTCGGATACATACTATTTTTTCCAAAATTTTAGAAATTGAAGTTAATAACGATATTGGTCTGTAATTATTGACATCATTCTTCTCCCCTTTCTTATGTATAGGTATAACTGTGGCAGTCTTCATCTGATTTGGTACAAGCCCAGTAATAAGTGATAGATTAATAATAATTCTACACTAAAAGATCTATTATTTGAAGAATTATATTTTTCAACGAATAATTATCGATTCCATCACAACCTGGGCTTTTCCCTTCTTTCAAATTATAAATGATGTCAATAACTTCTTCATTATACGTAGGGTCCAAAAATATAGTATTAGGATTAGGTATATCTAAAAGATCATAAAACATTTTATTAGATGAAGGGATACTTTGTGATAAATTTTTCCCAATCGATGCAAAAAAATTCATTAAAGATTTCGGCCATGCCAGCAGGTACATTGCTTGAGGTATTACCCCATCGTACTTCTGAAATATTAGATACATCATTACGTGTATTCATAACATCTTTTATTGTTTTCCAACTATTCTTGATATCATTTTTGTATTTCGTTATCTGGTTATTATAAAATATTCTCTTTTGTAAACGCAATAGATTAGTAAGCGTGTTTTTATAAATCACATATTTTTGTCTATTTTCATGATCCGTAGGGTTACTCCTGTATTTATAAAACAAATTGTTTTTCTATTAATCGATCTTAAAAGTGATTGGGTTATCCACGGGAGTCTTGGAGTTCTTTTGTAACTACTTCTCGTTGTACAAAGCGGAATATGTTCATCAATTTTAGAAGCGATAGTTTTCATAAAATAATCATAACACAAACAGCGACAAATCAAGATCGGTATTATTGTATATAAAAGACCAATCAATATCATTTAAACTATTTTGCAAATTAATAAGATTATTGTTCGTAATCTTACGACGTCTCTGATACTTATTTTGCCTAGGAGATAACTTAATTGGCACTTGTGTAAATGCAGGATAATGATCAGATATGTCAGATAAAACAAAACCAGACTCGGGAATTGGCTCTTTCAAATCCTTTCACCTTTTGAAGCATTTTGCATTTTACTGTAACCGACTTCTTAATACATATGTTCCTTTCTTTAGCAGTATCAGAGAGCTCTGACTTGTCGAATTGGAAAAAAAAAACTGTCAAAACAGCCTGTCAATGCCCCTTACGTATAACATTTAACTATTCCCATGGACCCGTAAAAAAAACTCAAAGTCGATGAAAGGTGAAGACAGCACACAGAACGAAAAAGACTGCCACGGTGATTGCAGCAGGAGTAACATTTTATCAATTGAAAATCGGCTTTGAATAAAGTGACAATACAGTAACTGTTCTCTTATGCTTACAGAACTGTCGATTTTTGCTCTAGAATGTAGGCCTACAATGTATAAGAAATGTGTGAAATAACCCTGTATTAGAAATATTGCAATTGGGTAATGACGAAAATGCTAAACATTTAACCCAAAGACCGATTTGTTTCTTTTCAAATTCACATGAGTGATTGAAAGTGAGCTATGAAGTATTTTTTGATTTTGGTGCAGTTTGGTTATGAAGAATTTGAGATATCTATATGAATAAGAAAGTACGTCAAAAAAAAGTAAAAACAACAAGTACGCCTTAAAAGGTTCGGCGAAACTTTCAGAGAAGTACGACAGTTAAGGAACATAGCCTGATCGTGGTTGACGATAATCTACAAATCGGGCAACAGTAGTATACTCGCTGATCTTTAGCGCTATTGAGTGAATCGCATGGAGCCTGTCGGAAAGGACGATTTGGAGAACACGTCACGTTGCAAAACCGTTTTACCTGTACCCGCACTGCCAAGAGAGGGCTCTTCAGAAATAAAAGTTTTGTACTACAATGGAAATCATTCGACTGCTGTAATCTCAACAAAAAAAAAAAAAAAAAAAAAAAAAATCCCAAACAACTCAGCATTCCGGGCAGCGTATTCCCGGGCATATGGCGGCAGCTAGCTCACCTGGGCCCCGTTGCAAGAAAGTTGCAATCAATTGCAAATAATTGCTAATTTTGAAACAACCATTCTGATTGGCTCAGGGTCTGCCCTATTAAGAAGACATGCATGCAACAATGAATTTGATTGGCCAGTGACAATCAGTTGCAAGTTGCATTTAAACGCAAAGTTTCTAGCAACGGGGCCCAGATCGTGTAAAAAAGAAAATGACGCAATTCAATTGTAAAAATATTTTTCTGCTTTGAAAGTGTAAACCATGTAATTTCTTAATTGTCGAATAACTTCAAACTATTGACCAGTCAGATGTATCGGTATTTAAGAATGAGGCATACAACATTGCGTTAGAACAAACTGGAAATTAACGGGGGCAGCAAGATCTCACAGCTCTTGGTATAGCGCCATCACTCGGGCTGAACGCGTCTAGTTGGCAAAAAGGGATCGATAAAAAAAGGGGGTCCAGAATAGGCTATTCCCCATGCTATGCACACCGGGTCAACCACTGACCAGTACTCTTACACTGCGCAGTAGCTGGATTGGGAGCATGACACATTTTCAGTAAGAACGTGATATGCTGTTTTCTTTTCCTTTCTTCTTTTAATGAGTTATGTATCACTCTTCGTGGCTCTCGTATGATTCTGTTTGTATCCCTATGATGGCAGTACACTTCAAAAGTAGGCAAACAGACATAAAAATAATTAGACTAAAATGTATTGCTATCATGGACACGTGTACCAATAGGCTTACAAATTGTAAGAAAATAAAATGGCCCACATTTGATCTCAACCCTTTATTAATGGTAGGCTATAGGCCTATCATTCTCTCTTATTATTCTCTTATTTTCTTGAATTACTCATCAATTGATACTATTGTAAGCGTAAAGAATAACGATACCGTATATTGGCAAGCGAAGAAAGCTTGTACTACCCTGTGACTTGTTGAGTGCAACTTTCCGAGGTCAATGAAAACAGTTGTCACAACTTATTCCAATATCAGTTAGTTTTTGCTGTGAGATAATCATATACAGTGTGACTTTTTTTTTTCTAATTCTCGTCTGATACAAAGACAAGACTCCTCAGTGCATAGGTACCTTACTTATACACAATAGTCTGTAACAGTCAAACCGTCGGCAAACACACTATCTGAACACACATAAAAGAATAAAAACAACATTCCTTCTATGTGCAATCTTTGCGTGTTGTTGTGTTTTAGATATTGATATAGATATCTTATTAACTCTGTCGACCCCCTTCAGGGGGTATGAGAGTACAACACAATACATGTACAATTGTATGATATGAGAACAATATACAAACATGTATTTGTAAAACATGATATAGGGCCTATAATGTTATTACATAAGTGGCAAGCATAGATGAAATAAGTTAGAAACTAATGAGCATACAGATGGCCACAAATCTATAGGATATCACATTGTTTCGTTTGTCTATCACTACGAGTAACCAAAATTTTATAAACAGGATCAGGACCAAGCCTTTCAGCCTTTGGAATCAAATCGAAATGCTGCACTATGTAATTGTTATGAATCGCACAAGCTTCTTTAGATGTTTAAAACGGGATCTCTTAAAGGACAAGTTCACCTTCATAGACATGTGGATTGAGTGAATGCAGCAATATTAGTAGAACACATCAGTGAGAGTTTGAGCAAAATCGGACAATCCGTTAAAAAGTTATGAATTTTTGAAATTTCTGCTCAGTTACGGCTGGATGAAAAGACTACTATAGCTTGTGATGTCACATGAGTACAACGATATAAAGAAAGAATAACGAAAATTCAACATATTTCCATTTTTCTCGCATAACAAAAGAACACTCGACTTCTCTCTTTCAGAAGGCAGGGGGAATAATATTATTACCCTTAACATACGTCAATAGCAAGTCGAAGAAATGTGCACTTTATTCAAAAAGTAAAGTTTTGTGAAATTCCCTTTTTATTTTCCTTATATAGTTGTACGCATGTGACATCATACACTGTAGTAGTCTTCTCTTCCAGCAGTGACTGCGCAGATACTTAAAATATTCGTAACTTTTGAACGGATTGTCCAATTTTCCTCAAACTTTCACTGATGTGTTCTACTAGTATTGCTGCATTCTCTCAATCCTTATGTATATGAAGGTGGACTTGTCCTTTAAATCTATATGCAATATACTAGGGGTGCTGTTGAGCAAATGTCTACCGAAATGTTCTTGCCTTTCTTATCAAAGAAAGGGCAAACAGATGAAATGATCATGATAAATATCTATTATTTTTAATGAAACTAAATTCTTTCTTTCACAATTACATTTATTTCCTATCGAGCTGTATTTCTGACTATCTCACTTATCATATTCAATATTCTCTTAAGAATGATGATATAATTATTATGCGTTAGTTCTCATGAGTGATGCATCCGAAAAGGCATTCAAAAGCCCTGAACCGTAGACTATAGCCTGGTCCGTGGCGATTTTAACAACAACAACGAAAACAACCCCCGAAGCTTTTAGTCCCCCCCCCCCCCCCCCCCCACCTACGATTGCTAAGAGGGTCAACCACTTTTCACTCTCGTTCCCCACTAAGGGGGCGTCTCCGACGGCCAAGGGGGCTTTGGAGTGGTAGAGGGTGTCGCGTTCATTTCGGGATACACAGGGTCCAATGTGGGCGTAAACTCTCATCAGCTTGGTCAATATCGCCGTAATGTTAGACCGCTAAAAGTCTGTATTAGATAGTTGTATATTAGAGTGAAAGGACGACGTCTTCATCATTATTGTGCTCAAGATTTCACGTGGATGTAAGTCCGAGATGGCTCCGTTACGATGTAGTTATCTCAACTCGATCTGCCTCGGATTGTTTGTATTACTGGCTATGGCAAGAAGAGGTAAGTCCCGATCCGCAACACTGCTTTCAATGGTCCCAAACTCGTGTGTTACGATTTCACCACTACCTGTAGGCCTAGAGGCTAGCTGACTTCCCGCCCGCAAACACGCTTCCCAAACACCCCAAATCATGCTGTCTACATCAGAAAACGTTGTGACATTGCAAATTGATTTGCGTTAGTTGCGCAGGATCACGAACTGTTAAGTGATACTGGGAAAAAGTAGCATTTACTGTTGATGAAATGAGGGAGGAAATCAGATGATCTGTATAGTGAAACGACCAGTGTGGTTGTTGGATATTCGGGGTGGGGATGGGGTGGTGAGATGAGGGGAGGGGGAGCTGGAGGCTATTGAAATCGTGAACATTTTGCTGTACATGTACACATTATATATGCATCATATCACGTCACAATCTCCAACATCTTCACTGTGGGATTCAGGCTCATGAGGGTAAAGGGACGAAACGTAGTGGACAATAAATGCGTAAAACTCTATAATGTAGCCTTCTCCAGTCATGCAACCCCCTCTCTCTAATCAGCTGATATAGCAAGTTTGTCCTGTACGAAAACGAAATTATACGTGATGCTGAAAAATTGATATGATGATGATCATGGGCAGACGGTTTATCTTAATTATAGTGTGTTCACTCAGCTCAACGGTGTGTACTGTCACTCCATTTTTATGATAATTCTCTCACCCCAAATCCTCAAGATTGATATGACATTATATCGACTGATACACATCGACTGATATATCTAGGCTCTAAAAAAGACTACTGTACACCTCGCCATCCCCCCCCCCCCAAAAAAAGAAAAAAAATCAGTCTAACTCTCCTGGTGTGGAGGACAAGATAGAATATGTGTAATCTCTAACCGTTTTCGAGGCATTCACGAATAAACAATCATTATTATTAGGAACCACCTGAGCTGGGGATGTCCTGATCCGGCAGATTATGACTTTTAAAAAGAAAGAATTGTGTTTGGGTTGGTGCATGCAGACGAATTGCAGGACTGTGCAAATCAGCCTATGTCCACAATCGCGTCATTCACCGCACTCTGCATAATCCATATTACGATTTGCACATGAATATCTCCCTGTTTCCACCATGGAGCTACTGACATGGTTTCACCGGGGAGGTCTTGGTTACACGTGCATGTTGGTATAGCCATCACAGATCCCTCGAACTGGATTGCATGCAATGAGTCCACACCGTCCTGAACATCTCCACTTTCTCTCTTCCTCCCCTGCCGCTCTCTGTGACCGAGAGGGGAAAAACAAAGTGCAGCGTACTCCTACTAGAGAACCTACTAGTAAATTATCACGGATTTCTCTTACTCGGAACCAAGAGCTGCAAGTAAAATAGCGAACAGCAACGAAAACAGCAGAAAGTGCATGATGGGTAGAATTCTCTGCATCAGATATATATAAATATAGCTCCTTGGTAGAACATTCTTTTACGAAATCGAGTTTATGCTTCCAGTATTTGGTTGGCACGCACGCGCCTGGTATGAAGACTATACAATGAGTGACACTGTTGCATACATGCTTGTTGTCTGATCTGTGAGTGTCGTCTTTTGCTGATTTTGTCTGGGTTTTGTGTCGGGTTTCGTTTGGTTGTCTCATCCAATACTGGCGTCTTCTCTGTAAGGGACAGCTTGTTCTCCCTGATTTTATCAGACGTAAACAGAACAGAAGGGGATTATGTACATGCAGCTGCCAAACAGCAACGTAACTTTTGCCATGAGCAGTAGGCCGCCTATGCATGCTTTCGGGCAGATTTTTTTTCCCCTTGGGGGCGGGGGGGGGGGGGGGGGTGTTATCGTTGATGCACACCCGCACACGGAAAGACATGGAGCTGCTACTAGTACTATTAGTTGCTCCATACTTTAGCCATGGAGCTACACTGTGTGTTTGTGGCTCCATGTTATAGTAAACAGTCAGGTTAAATGGAGCTAGCTAGAAGCTGGTGTGCGAAAGGAGAAGGGCCCCGCCCTCTGGGTCCCACCTTCCTGCAGTCTCTTGTCTGTGCTAAATCGTCTCTTAACCTGCTTTCGAGGCACAAACTTTTTGCGTCTTGCGTCTATTATAGATGTAACAACCCCCCCCCCCCCATAAGCAAGGTTTTTGTATAAATCCACCTCTTTGCAGAAGTTTCAATAACAGCAACAATAAGTACACCCTTGCATAAAGATATTGCGTTGGAGACGAAGTCATCTCTTCCAATTTGCATTATAGTATAATAATAGTTTGGTTGCATCCAATATTACCGTTATCAAAGCTCCTCATCGTGGTATCTTATCACGGACACTATACGTTCAGAACTGGAAAAAAAATTTAAAAGAATTTCCAATTCTGTTTTTTTTTTCTTTAAAGGCATAATTTACCATTTGCAGATGAAACAAAAACCCAGCATTAGTGTTATAGAATACTTCTAAAATGTGAGTGAAGGATAGAAACAACCACTGTAAAAATTTAAATTGGTAAAATTGATGTTAAGTATTGTTAAATATACAAAATGTGAACAATAGTTATAATAAAAATGTTTCCAGACTAAACCATCTACAGTTACGGTTTATTGAGAAAAATGTAGGTAACTCCTTATATTTTAGGCTTTATCGTGACAATTTTATATGATACGATGTTTTGTGGTACAACAGACGTACACATATGCATTGAATGTCATATCTTGAAAAATTTTAAGATCACTTATGTAACCAAAGGGAAACAAAACCTTTAAGAGCTCAATGAGGATGACCATTTTCAACCATGGGCGCGTCGCAGAATCCCCCCTTTATTTTTTTTTGGGGGGGGGGGGGGCCTCAGGAGGGAAGGGGAGGGGAGGGTGGTAGTTTTTGGTGAGATCAAGGGCGATCGTCCCCCTCTATTTGACGAGAAGAATGTCGGACGGATCTTTCGAAGTCGTGGTTCTTTTTTGAACCCCCCCCCCCCCGTTTTCCTTTTTTTTTTTTTGGGGGGGGGGGGGGGTGTTGTTCCAGTTCCGCGACCCTTGTCAAAATTACTTGTACACGTAGTATAGGCCTACTGTAATAGCGGGGAGGTGGAAATAGCTACAACACTCTTTCTTGTCTATTGTAGCTGCATAGTGTCGTCTTCTGCTTTGTTCAAAGTGCCGATATATCCTAGAATAATGGGATTTCAGTTAGGTGACTACATAGATCATGTAAATCGTTAGGTGATCCCTGTTTCGTTCCCATTTCTGTGTGCCGCTGCTCCTGTGTGTGATTTTGGAAATATAATAGTGATGTGATATACAACTCAGAAAAAACTTCTACGTGGAAACAGCACACCAGTGTCAGCGAAGCCAGGCATCCCGGCGTGTGCACATCGGGATCCGCCCCCTTCATGATTGATTGAACACTCAGGTACAACCATTCACCAATACCATCAGTTTCAACTAGTCTCGGGTATATAGCTTAGGGGAGGTGGGCAGACATTGCTTCGAAATACAAATGCGATCCCATCATTCTGTTGCAGGTCAAGTGGGAAGCCTTGAAAAGGGAAATTATGTACCAAGTTCGAACAGAATTTGATGAAAAGAATAGGGTAATATAGTAATACCAGATAAACCGCATGTTAAAGGTTTCGTAAAATATCGGAAACAGAGTAAGAAAGTTATGAGAAGTTTGGGGTTTTACGAAAGTTTACGAGAAACTGTGATGTAGACCTAAGCTGTGATCAAAGCTGTAAGCTGTGACACTTAAGCATTTTGGTGATCATGTTACAGCCTCGAAGGCCCCGCATTGACTCACGTGAATTTGCACGGAATTTCTTCTAATAAATTCATGTATTCAATTAAAATTTCCAACAATTGCAAATGTTTCCAATAACCAACCAAAATAAATGACTACGGGATGGGGTGGATGTAAGGGTTGCAGTCGATAATGCATAAGTTAAAACGCAAGTTTTTCTCATATTTTTGTGCCGAAGCCTGAAGGTCAGTCATGACATCATCACGTCAGTTATAAGGTACTAATGCGACAACTAGGCCTAATTCATTTATGTCCCATTTGTGGTTTACACCCTTCTACCATTTTACTAGTCTGATTTTACTTCTTATACGATTTGCGACTCCGATAAGGAGTGAAATTGTGGCCTAAAAGATTGCCTTTATAGGGTATGAGCATATCATCATCATTACAGGTCTGTTACAAAAGAATTACTGTTGAGTAGCGACAACTCTGTGGAGACACGAAAAATGCTCTGAAATTCCCTGGATCTAATTTCATGCAAAGAACGAAATCTGTTCAGGGAGGACATTCTCTTCATAGTGATAGCATAAATTCAAATAATTCCTTCGCTCACAATGGCGGATTGTATCTCTAACAGCTTAAATGTTTCCTGATAATAGTGTCTTTTTGTCAATATTTGAAGAGTTTGTTTGCAAAAACCGATAAGTCCATTTTTGAAGATTTTGAAGTACGGTCTCTGTCATAAAGTACAAAATAATACCTTTTAAATGATATATTGGTCACTGCATATAAAGGTACATTTTTGAAGTTATGGTCAAAAGAAGCAAAATTTTTCTTATTGTTCTCCCTATTTTTCTTGACCTTTAATCGCAAATATCTCCATTTGGCAAATATGGACTTATTGGTTTTTGCAAACAAACTCTTCATTTGTAAATCAAAGAAAACCGCAGAATTCTTAGACAATGGAGATATAATTTTAACTCCTTGGTTTGATCATAGAGCTACTGGGATAGCTCAATAGTGAGACCAAGGAGATACTCGCCTCATCAGGCTCCTCGGTTAGAACAATATTCTTTGATAACTCATTTGTCAAATAGATATATTACGGAGGTAGGCCCACAAGGCGAGCTAGTATCATCCTCCTTGGTTACAGAACAGTACAAGGAGAGCTAGTACGTACACCAAACTTCATGGTATAGACTAGGGAGGTGGGAAAATCCGCATCCCTGTATAGACCAAGGAGGCATGATGCTCCTCGGTTAGACCATGGACCTACGTAGGTCCATGGTTAGACCAGGACCTGGTTAGACAGACGGCTTGGTTGGTGTACTACAGTTTGTAGCATCGTTTATCAACTGACCGCCGCTTCTTTTTCTTCTTTTTTTTCAGTCTGGTACAACCGTAACCTTGGATACCACCCAGTCGTGCGTGTCAGTGGATTTGTTCTTATTCCATTAAAGGCATGTGCAAAGTTTGATCCTGGGCCTGCAATGTTCGATTCTCCAATTTTCCATAACACCACAGCTGATAGTCGGATGTTAGTCGCCTCAATCTCGCCACTGCTATCGCTTGCTTGTGTGTTTAGTGTGTATGTGGGAATGTTCAATCTTCCTACTGTGTTCATCCAACTGTACCATGTTTCTTCGCACGATTTTGTCGGCCCGATTGCAATGAAATTTCCTAGACCTGAATTTGAAGATGAATAGGCCTAGTGGCTGTCATGATGATTACCAAAACGCTCTGACCTCGGCTTTAAATGTCAAATGAAAGATTATGCCCGTCGTCGGAATACGTAATTGTTTGTATTAAATGTAGGCCTGAATGATTTGGCAATGTCCGGGTGCATTCAGATTATATGCTCTTGTGATGCCCCTTTCTTTCTTATATGAATAGGTCTAGTAGTTTCGTATGAACAGTTATAATAATCTTTTCTGGATCGCAGTTGACAGATAGGCCTATCCACTGACATCCATTACAGGGGACGAAAGAAATGAAGTATGCCTCGGTCATTGCGCGGAACCACGAAGTATATTATTAGGAGGAGACTCTAAGAGATATGCTATCCTGCCTCCCAAACTTCAAAAGCTTGTTCGGAGTAATGGTAATCGAGTCGCTTTGAATTAATGGGAGTTGTTTAATTATGACTTTGTCCAAGTTCAAGGAAGTATTAGAATGACATGTATGTTAAAAAAAAAAATCACCGAATACTTGCAAATACTTTGAGAGAGGTGCACCTTCCTGGTTCTTCAGAAAAGTGTCAATGGTGTCCCCCTCCCCCACCCACCTCATGCCTTACCTTGTCTAGAGATCGAACAGCGAACATCAATGAACAATGTCAAAGGTAATGCAATTGTCGCATCTCAGATTTTTGTATGCCCAACGACGCAGGCGTCCAATGAGTGTCAGTATCAAGTGAGCTTACACGGGAGCACATTTCGTGCGTTTGTGTACGTGTGTGTATGTCACGCTGGCAGTAGGGGCCCAGACTCGGTATGGGTTGACAGATTTACAACAAGCTATTATTTTGGTTGGGGGCAGGGGGGGGGGGGGGGATATACGAAACGCCTGCTTTGGGTGTAAGCTGGTTCAAGGCAGACACGAGCTGGTACGATCGTCCCTGCGCTCGTGACCTCTACCTTTTGTTCTTTTACGGGCCCCGAAATGATCTCAACAGAGCATAGGGGTCACAAAGTAAGTTCAGGATGGCAACTCTTTCTTTTCACCCTGACAGTTTTTTTTTTTTTTTTTTAAGCTTAGGGGTCATCACCAGACAAGTTCGGTATCGCAACTTTGCTCACCGATCCATTCCTCTTCCCAAAAATATAACTGGGTTCACTGTAAAACTCTCATTTCTCGAAATATAAATCATCAAGTAAAATTAGTTGCTGTTGTTGTTGTTGTTGTTGGTGGTGGTGTTGTTGTTGTTTCTAGTGTAATTATAGCGCCAATCGCTTTTCTTCTGTCAACTTTTTTTTCCCTATTCAGGCATCTCCTTTCTTGCTCTTTCGTTTCCCCTTGTGTCTTCCTCCTAAGTCAAATGACATTGAAAATACTCGGAAGTTCACTTTACTTACTTTTTTTGTGTTCATGTGCTTTGTTCCTTCAGATTAAAAAAAAAGGAGAACTAACGCAACGACAATGCCCACGTTCACGTTTATCGATAATGGTCTCCGTCACCAGGTTATAGGCCTATACTGATACCATGACAATATTACGCACGTAGGCCCCTATACTATTCACGTAACCAGCTATTTCTTATGACATGCACTTTGTCGTATAATTTTCAGCGGAAAATCTTGATTTTGTCAGACTGATTTATTTCGTAGAAGTGGAGAAATGAAACAAACTGACCCTAACACTGAACTTTTACTTTTTGTTCGGACAGGACTTTGAGCTGAAAGTTTCGTACTTTTCCACGCTAACTATATCGTAACTGACTAGAGAGGAAGTCGCCTATTGAAAATCGACAACATTCCCGCAGTCATCTCTGAACACATAATAAATCAGTGGTTACATGAATGGTTACATTTCTGTGAAGAACATTATTACGGAGCGTAGTGCCCATGTGTGTGAGAGAGATAGGTTCGGTTTGACACAGCTTGACACGTTGGGTTGATTGGTGTAACAAGCTTGGTTTGAATGAGTGTTGGTGTTGCATTGCATTAGGCCTTTTTTTCACCTGATGTTGCACTGCAACAAGTCCGATGTTAAATATGAAACACCGAGCTAGTGTTAAATTTCCGGTGCTCATTCATGGTGTTAGATCAACACCTCCGGGTGTCATTTCAAAATATAAAATCGTTGTTTTTTTAATACTAGTAGTTTCTTAAGGACTGAATTTCTTGTTAATTCGGAACAAGACGATAGAGAATTTTCAGATAAAGTACTTGATTTTTGAAGAAAAAAAAGTGTTAACACATTTACACCACAATAACACCAGTTGGTGTGGTCTCTTATTGAAGCTGGACGGGTGTTATACCATTGAAATTAACACCACCAATATCAAATCAACACCATGCGGTGTCATTAATGAATTAACTCTATCGCAGTGTCAAAAATACCACCAGCCACAGTGTCAAATTAACATCACGAAGTGCCAGGTGAACACTTTTTAACACCGTCACAATACATTTTCTACACCTGTGGGTGTGGTCCTTTATTGAAGCTTGATCGGTGTTAGATTTAACAAAATACACCGATGTTTTTACAGTGTGGAAATTTGCTGAAATGACATTCAGTGCCTTGCATCACTGAACAGTCATTACATTTTGGCTTCTGTGCTGTATGGTTGACTTATAGGTGGGTTGGGGGGGGGGGAGTGAAAAAAGGTGACTTCAAAACTTTTTGTTTGCCCAATTCGGGCGTTTTCTCTCGAACACATGGCTGAGATATTAAAAAAACCCAAAGTAAAACAAAGTGGTCTTCATAAAAGGTGGGTCCCACGTTTTATTGGGGCTACTTTGTTTTTGGATATCTCAGCCAGTTCAAAACCGATTTTTATCAAATGAAATTTCAGTTGCTGTTGATATGCTCTCTAATATTTCATAAGTGGTTTCTGATTTTCTCACAAAAACTTAATACTTGAATTCCCATGTCAACATAAACTATAACATCTCTTTATAAAAGAAGTAACGATACTTTTCACACTATTAAGCACGGAATGTGCAGGGGTGGGATGGGCTACTGTGAAGGTATACCTCGACGCTCAGTTATATGCATTTCCATTTCCATCGTATTGCCAGCGCCTGCTGAGTTTCCCTTCCCGCCACAATTTAGGCTGTACTACGGTATACAGTTGAATTTATGAGTGTGTGTGTGTGTGTGTGTGTCTGTTTGTTTTTTTCATGTATATGTATGGTGAGTATGGTGTGTATTTGTTTTTGTGTGTATGTGTGTGTGCTAGACTGAATCTTTTCCGTTATTGCGATCACTTAATTGGATGAATGATTAATCTTTACAAAATTTAAGATTTTAATGTTTCTCTGCTACAGGAGATCTATGTTGATGACGACGTTTGGAAACAATTACTGTGAAATCGATCGGATTGATATGAAATTTTGAATACATCAGGCTGTACCCCTGATGTGCGTGGTTTAGTTGACTGGTACAGTCATAGCACACACCACGGAAACATTGGGGGATACCATTGACCTTGCTGACCTCTGTGTTTTATGCATCTAGAGCGTGCCCAAAGCGTGTCGGAGGCATGATGCGATCGGGTTGTCCATCCGTCCGTCCGTCCGTTTGTCCGTCTGTTTGATTACCCCAGATCTCGTTATAAATCAAAGTCTGACAAAATTAGTTCATATGACAATATGATTATTGTTACGTGAGAATGAATATGACATTACACTCTCAAAGTGAACGCAAAGTGAGGCATACCCACGGTATTGTTCGTTGTGCAGCTCCCTCATGCAGTGTTGTGAAGTACAATTGCCCCCCCCCCCCCCCCCGCCTTTCTGACTGAAAAGTTCTAGTATTAGTCCATGGGCCAGGCCAGATATTGGTACCATCTGAGGTGGCAAAACCTTTTTGGTGTCATTTTGTTTGTCGGGCATAGATATGCTTATCAAGCTATGATAGCATTTCCAAATGAGTAGCTTAGTCGTAGTAAATGAATTTTTAACCAATTTAGTCTCGTTGTTATATCCCTATACTTCTGAATCGGAACTAACCGCTATACAAAGAAGAGCACTGTCTTCTGTATGTTCCTTAGAGCTGTAAAATGCAGCTCTGTGGTATGTTCACAGGTGTTCTATTGTAAACGCGGTGCGCTTAGTCTTTATTCAAGGCAGCGAAGGGAATATCCAAAGATTATGATGTCCACGGCGCTTAGTCTTTATTCTAGACGGCGAAGGGAATATCCAAAGCGTATGATACAGTGTATATCCTTTTATCTAACAACAACAACAACAACAACAAAAGCAATTCCTCGTGAATTTTCCGTATCTTTCAATTATTTATCATTTTCCGGCGAAAACGCTACGGTGAAAACGCTGATACCACGCCAATGTCGCTTTATTTCCCTCCAACAATATACGATAATGCAAAAACACTACCACACTACGATACATTATAATGAATAATATTGTAAATGAACAGAGTGATTTTTGTTTAAAACTGATGTATTTGTTGATAGGGTAGTATAAAAACAGTATAGATAATCCCTTTTATGAGGAACTTTAGATATGATAACGGTACATTGGTCTAGATAAAGACTAAGCGCACCGCGTGACAGCTGTGGACATCATAACCCTTTGGATATTCCCTTCGCTGCCTTGAATAAAGACTTAGCGCACCGCGTTTACAACAGAACAACTGGACATACAGAAGGCAGTGCTCTTCTTTGTATAGCGGTT